>NC_143191.1:13912500-14212500 GCF_051530095.1 Phoenix dactylifera
GAAATTAGATAAGGCACTAAGAAATCTATGGCAACAATGAAGGTCTATTTCCTAAGCGGTTCTACACTGAGAACTAGAAGTGGTGATTTCTTGGGGATTAGGTGTAGAGGTTGGTTAAGTCTTAAGAACTTGGAAAAGATGAAGGTGTGGGTTCAAAGGTTGAAATCAACCTTAGTTGTTAGCCGATATCTTACTTGGCTTTGCCATCTCTTGGAAAGGATCTATTAAAGGAGCTATTAAACTTATCGAGTTCGATAGACTTGTATTCATTAAGAGAAGCCATTTTAAGGTTTGTGTTGATTAATGTTTTATACGAACACAAAGTTCCATAAGATTTCATTCCTAATTATTTTAAGTATTTAATTAATGGATTCTAATAATAATGCACTAATTTTAAATTCAAAATTAAAATATAATAAATATACTGATTCAAAAGGAAATAATTAAATGGTAACAACAATAATTATATTAAACAAGAACAATTATTCCAATTAATGCAGGATAGAGAATAAGTGCATAAATATTTTTTAATGTGCAGGTTTATTCTAAAATAAAGTAATAAGGTTTAAAATGTGATAAGATTTATTAGAGATTTAAATAGAGTATAAAATATATTTTAAATATATTGATAATATTCTTAATATAAGTTTTAAAATAAGGAAACCAATTTTCATAGCGCAAGTTATAAAACTAGGTTTCTGCACTATTCTCAGAATCTCTATCAAAGTTTTGTAAATAGATTTCATAGCAGCAAATCTTATGAGATTTTGATTTAAACAACTAATTTGTAGAAGATTTTCTACCAAAACAATATGATAACAAAATTCAAGGACAAAAATTGTGCTAGAATTTTCAAGCATGCAAGTACTATATTAAGATAGACAAGGATGTTTCCAGCAAAAAAAATAAAAATAAAAGATAGACAAGGATGCATTCTTAAGACGTTGAAGACTATTCTAATAATTTTACAAAATCTTGCTAATATCTGCAATTAATTTGAAATAAAAATTCGATGTGAATGAAATAATTTTAAACTAAATAATGCAAAGAATTAAAGTAGCGTGCCTGGAATAAGGTGTGTAGAAAAACTATCGTAAGAACGGATCTATCTTTTGTGCAGATATCCAACGTGGGCGTCCTCAAGTAAAATGAGCCTATCCAGTCCCAAGCCTCCTATCACAAGCACGGTCATGCGGAGGTCTGATCCAAAATACTCGTTCAATTGCCTAGAGATGAAGAGAAAGAAGAGCAGAGCAAAGATAAAGGAAGGAACAAATTTTGAGAGAGAGAAAAAAAAAACTTTAGAGAAAGGGGAAATACATACTTTTACAACTCACACAAGACCTAATTTTTTTGTGTCCAAGACCCTAGACTCGGAGTCCTTATATAGGCTCAATATCGATAACCATGAGAGAGGTCTTCAATGACCTGAGTAGCTATCTCAATAAAAGTCTTAATGACATGCCTATGCTGGCACCTGAGAAAAGCTCCGCAAAACAAAGGTATTAATTGTGGGGTATTCAAGGGGTGAGTAGAACTGGTAAAATAAGCATTATGGATGCTGCACGTGATATTTTATGCTGCACATAAATGATCATGTGCCTCTGTTGAGTGTTGGATGCTGCACATGACATGTTATGCTTTCAGGAGATGAGGTTAAACTATGTCGATAGATAGCTGGTGAAGTCTTTTGTTGGTGTAAGTTTGGATTGGTGGTAACTTTGGATGCTATTCGGGCTTCTGGAGGCATAATTATATTCTCTATGAGTAGGGATCACTAATCATCTGGATGGGAACGCGGTTAGTGAAATTTTTATGGCCGAATGAAGGTTCCGTGCAGCCTGTTTTTTTCACTGAATTGTAGAGTGTGTAAACAAGAAGAATAGTATTCCTGGGATTAGATCAACTATGGCTAGATTTGATGGGTTCGTATCACAGAATATCTTGTTTGATATTTCTATGAGGGGAAAGAAATCTACATGGACAAACAACCAGGACACGCCTGCCTTGAGCGAGATTGATAGAGCCTCAGTGACATGATGACTGAGATGATCTGTCTCCATAATCATTTTGTACCATTTTGGTAGCTCCTACCTCAGAACATTGACCTTAATGTTTCAATATTTTGAAGCACTTTAATAAGTCTATGATCTTCCATTTGAGCAGCTATGTTTCCTGTGCAAGAGTTAGATAAGATGATGGAGAGATGATGGAAGTAGGAGAAAGTACTTGAAAATGCAGTTGCTTACATTGTTATGAAACTGAGTATACTAGGACGCAACCTGAAACAATGGAACAGGGATAGAGTCATGATCAATGTCACTGCAAAGAGGACCTGTGTACAAGAGAGAATTCACTGGTTGGACCTTGAGAAGGAAGAGAGAGTGTGGAGCCTGGAGGTGCAATTGGAGAGAAGTACTTTAAAAGTGGAGATGGAAGAGTAAGCTTTCAAAGAGGAAAAGTATGGAGGCCGAGGTCAAGGGCAATATATGAGGAGGTAGAAACACTTCATTCTTCCATCAAATGGCTCGTATAAGAAGGAAGAAACTTCATCAACCAGATTACTACAATTCAAACCATGAACAAGGGTAAGATCAAGCAGGCTTTCTACGATTTTAACGCAAAATTTTTTGTGGGTTCCTCCAGGTGGAATAACCCATATTTTTGCGCTTGTACACCGCCCGGAGTGGCCAGACCCAGGCTGAACTTGCCCAACCCAATTTCCATGGGCTTGTGGGCTAGCCCAAAGAAGCCAGGCCAAGCCCAACCTTGCATTGTGGCATGTGGTT
Source organism: Phoenix dactylifera (assembly GCF_051530095.1). Classification (NCBI taxonomy): domain Eukaryota; kingdom Viridiplantae; phylum Streptophyta; class Magnoliopsida; order Arecales; family Arecaceae; genus Phoenix; species Phoenix dactylifera. Next base: position 13,915,290 of record NC_143191.1, read on the forward strand.
TAGGAAGTTTATCTTCTGATTTATTTGATTTTTAGTCGGGTCCATTTTTAGTCAAGTCCTTTTTTGGTTAGGAGTCCCCTAAAATTTTGGTTGTTAATGTTTATCTCTTGTCAACCTCTTTCTATAAAAGAGGAGGTATGATGAATCAATAAAGCACGAAATTTTTGAGAAATTTTTAAGTTTTCAAGTGTTCTTAGGTGGGGAGAGAATCCTCTATGGCTTGGTGAGACTCCAAGTAAAATTAGAGAAGAAGGTGAGACTCCTCCCTCTCAACGGGTTGGATCTTTTGGAGGAGAGACTCTTCAATTAGTCCAATAGTTATCCTTTTTATTTCTACTTTAATTATCCAAACAATTTAGCCGCACCATCAATTCAGCCTTTTTCCTTCTAGCCGCTGCCACCCAACCCAAATCAATTTTCCAACCCATCCTCTTCCTTCTCCCTTCCATCCACGTGAAGCCCTAGCCTCCATTACCTCTGAAGAAGAAAAAAAAGAGAGAGAGAGAGAGAGAAACACCATCATCTAAGTTTCAAGATCCTTTGCCACATCCGGGCTGCGCCATTTTGTCTATTGATCTCTTAGTTTCAAACTATTAAGAAATATAGATACATTCATTCAATAATGTACACTAGAGATATGCCCCTTACGAAGCCACGTAAAATTGATTGAATAGAATTATATTGTATTTTCACTTCAGCTTTATTAAGCATGTTTTGAAAATCTTTTAATCAAAAGTATCATAAATTTAGGGATCTAACAATAGACTCTTCAGCTTGGTGGAAACCTCGGACTCATATAAATAAAAAACCACACAGCTTATGTTAAATCAACTATAAATACTTTGCGTCTAAATATATATACTAATCCATTTTCATTGTAGATTTGTGATCCTAAATAGCTTATATTAAATTCCTAAAATGATTAAAATTATATAATTGATCTAGATAACACATCAAAAATCAATAAATTTAGTACTAAGCTATACCAATTATAGAATCGATCTAGATGACAAGGCCATGAAGTAAAATTATAGATAAGGCAAACCTTGTCTACAATATTCTTGTTTCCTACTATGTACTATGTAGGGGATGCCATTGGGAAGAACAATGGTTTGATGCTTGCATCCTCATTGAGGAATAAACCACAAACAATACATGATTAATTCCTTCAAGGGAGAGAAGAAACAGAAGGAATCAAAGGTATAGAAGTGATCAACCATGATGTAAACATAGTCCCCCTTAAATCACTTATATTCAGCAGCTGGTAGAGATCTTATAGCCTCCAAACTCTTCACCTCCACCGAATATGTAGCTAGGGACTTAATTGATTGACCAAAAATTGATCCACTCCATCTTTTCTTCATAAATTGTATATATTTTGATTTAGAAGGGAAGGCCACGAACTCTTCTAACATTCTTAATGAAGGGCACAACCAAATGAAGTACTTTCATAGTTTCGCACAGATTGAGTAGATCTAGTCATAGTCAATTGCTAATTTAAACTAGACAATAATTGTTAAAATGTGTCTAGTCATGAGCGCAAGTGGGTCGGTGTTCTTGTACCCTAATGGAGTTAATAACTTCCATCAAGTCTTATGACTCAGCTCTCGCAAGCAGCCAATTAAAGCTTGAACCTTATGTCTCTCAAAAAATTTGCATCCCGTCAAATTCAGCTTTACGAAGAAGACTTTCGAATTCATGGACTATGGCATACTTTTCAAACTTGGATATTGTGAACCACTCTAGGTCTACATCATCCATTCCATACTTAGTCTCTAGGACATCCCTCGATTCCTTAGTAGCCTTGGTAGGAAGGTAAACATCATTGTGGAAATTAGATAAGGCACTAAGAATTCTATGGTAACAATGAAGGTCTATTTCCTAAGTGGTTCTACACTAAGAACTAGAAGTGGTGATTTCTTGGGGATTAGGTGTAGAGGTTGGTTAAGTCTTAAGAACTTGGAAAAGATGAAGGTGTGGGTTGAAAGGTTGAAATCAATCTTAGTTGTTAGCCAATATCTTACTTGGCTTTGCCATCTCTTGGAAAGGAGCTATTAAAGGAGCTATTAAACTTATCGAGTTTGATAGACCTATGTTCATTAAGAGAAGCCATTTTAAGGTTTGTGTTGATTATTATTTTATACCAACATAAAGTTCCATAAGATTTCATTCCTAATTATTTTAAGTATTTAATTAATGGATTCTAATAATAATACACTAATTTTGAATTCAAAATTAAAATATAATAAATATACAGATTCAAAAACAAATAATTAAATGGTAACAACAATAATTATATTAAACAAGAGCAATTATGCTAATTAATGCAGGATAGAGAATAAGTGCACAAATATACTTTAATGTGCAGGTTTATTCTAAAATAAAGTAATAAGGTTAAAATGTGATAAGATTTATTAGAGGTTTAAATAGAGTATTAAATATATTTTAAATATATTGATAATGTTCTTAATATAAGTTTTAAAATAACGAAACCAATTTTCATAGCCCAAGTAATAAAACTAGGTTTCTGCCTATTCTCGGAATCTCAATCAAAGTTTTGTAAATAGATTTCATAGCAGCAAGTCTTAGGAGATTTTGATTTAAACAACTAATTTGTAGAAGATTTTCTACCAAAACAATATGATAACAAAATTCAACGACAAAAATCGTACTAGAATTTTCAAGCATGCGAGTACTAAGATAGACAAGGATGCATTCTTAAGACGTTGAAGACTAATCTAATAGTTTTTCAAAATCTTGCTAATATTTGCAATTAACTTGAAATAAAAATTTGATGTGAATGAAATAATTTTAAACTAAATAATGCAAGGAATTAAAGTAGCATGCCTGGAATAAGGTGCTTAGAAAAACTATCGTAAGAACGGATCTATCTCTTGTACAGATACCCAACGCGGTCGTCCTCAAGTAAAATGAGCCGATCCAGTCCCAAGCCTCCTATCACAAGCATGGTCATGCGGAGGTCAGGTCCAAAAGACTCGTTAAATTGCCTAGAGATGAAGAGAAAGAAGAGCAGAGAAAAGATGAAGGAAGGAACAAATTTTGAGAGAGAAAAAAATCTTTAAAGAAAGAAGAAAAACATACTTTTACAACTCACACAAGACCTAATCTTTTTTGTGTCCAAGACCCTGGACTCGGAGTCCTTATATAGGCTCAGTATGGATAACCATGAGAGAGGTCCTCAATGACCTGAGTAGGTATCTCAATAAAAGTTTTAATGACATGTCTACGCTGGCACCTGAGAAAAGCTTCGCAAAACAAAGGTCTTGATTGTGGGGTGTTCAAACTTGTAAAATAAGCATTATGGATGTTGCACGTGACATTTTATGCTGCACGTGAATGATCATTTGCCTCTGTTGAGTGTTGGATGCTGCACGTGACATGTTATGCTTTCAGGAGACGAGGTTAAACCACGTCGATAGCTAGTGAAGTCTTTTGCTGGTGTAAGTTTGGATTGGTGGTAACTTCGGGTGCTATTCGGGCTTCTAGAGTTATAATTATATTCTCTAGCAGTACAGATCACTAATCAACTGGATGGGAACACGGTTAGTGGATTTTTTACGACCGAATGAAGGTTCCGTGCAGCCTGTTTTTTTCACTAAATTGTAGAGTGTGTAAACAAGAAGAATAGTATTCCGGGATTAGATCAGCTATGGCTAGATTTGATGGGTTCATGTCATAGAATATCTTGTTTGATATTTCTACAAGGGGAAAAAAATCTGCATGGACAAACAACAAGGACACGCCTGCCTTGAGGGAGATTGATAGAGCCCCAGCGACCTGATGACTGGGATGATCTGTCTCCATAATCATTTTGTACCGTGTTCATAGCTCCTACCTCGGATCATTGACCTTAATGTTTCAATATTTTGAAGCACTTTAATAATTCTACGATCTTCCGTTTGAGCAACTATGTTTCCTGTGCGTGAATTAGATGAGATGATGGAGAGATGATGGAAGTAGGGGAAAGTACTTGAAAATGCAGTTGCTTACATTGTTATGAAATTGAGTATACTAGGATGCAACCTAAAACAATGGAGTCGGGATAGAGTCGTTAATGTCACTGCAAAGAGGACCTGTGTACAAGAGAGCATTCACAGGTTGGACCTCGAGAAGGAAGAGAGAGTGTGGAGCCTGGAGGAGCGATTCGAGAGAAGTACTTTAAAAGTGGAGATGGAAGAGTAAGCTTTCAAGGAGGAAAAGTATGGAGGCCGAGGTCAAGGGCAATATATGAGGAGGTAGAAACACTTCATTCTTCCATCAAATGGCTCGTATAAGAAGGAAGAACTTCATCAACTAGATTACTACATTTCAAATCATGAACAAGGGTAAGACCAAGCAGGCTTTCCATGATTTTAATGCAACATTTTTTCTGGGTTCTTCCTAGTGAAATATTCTATATTTTTGGGCTTGTACGCCGCCCGAAGTGGCGAGGCCTAGGCCGAACTTGCCCAACCCAATTTCTATGGGCTTGTGGGCTAGCCCAAAGAGACCAGGCCAAGCCCGACCGTGCATAGTGGCACAATGCAGGTGGAGAAGAAGACCCCGATAAGAATCTTCTTCCTCCTCCGATTCAAACGGAGTCGGAGACCACCTGAGCGCAATCCGAGTTTGACTCGAGCTCTAGGATCTCAGAAATTTAATTCCCCTCCTCCTCCTTGGATTTCCTCCACCGAAATCATTGAGAATTGTCGCGATTTTAAGCCCTTTTTCCGAGCTTTCTTCCTCAATCTCTCGCCAGAAAGAGCTGCCAGAGGCTCCGCTAGAGCGAGGTAAGAAACCTTCATCCTCTTCTCCTTCCATCATCTTGGCCTTCGTTCATGTTAATTTGAGCCAGCAAATTGTTGGAATACCTTGTGAAACGAGCATGCCCTGTATCGACTTCCTTCTTTCAAGTTCCACCGCCACCAACTGCCGAATTTGGCCGGGTTTCTCCGTCGTCTAAGACCCTTGAGAACATGCGGCTGTCGGTTAAAGAGTTAGCGATGGTTCAGGCCAAGTTTCCATTGATTATCCTCCACCTTTTTTGGAATCTTCTTCCCTTCTTTCTTGTACCGATCGGCCGCATCGCCGGCCAGGCAGCGGCCGCCCGTGGCCACCATCATCGAGGCTGGCCACCATGGCTACCGCCCCCTCTGATCCAAAGAGGAATGGGAGAGATGAGTCAATCAACACCTTAGAGTTAGCATAGAATGAAAATGGTCCTTAACAATAGTTTAAAGTTAGTAATGAACACAAATTACAATACTTTGTTGATTATGAAGAAGGCCCTATCATGGGTATAAAGTGACCGTAGCAATGAATATCTATGAGCAATATTTTATACTGTGAACTGGCTAAATGACATATGTTTATGACTTTATTTATGCTATACACTTCGAACCATATTTATAAAAATTTTATAATTTATGCATATATGATTGGTCATTATGCTTGTTTTATCATAATGCATTGTAAAATATTTTATTTTATAATAAAAGTTATTTTCTCTAAATGATGCATTGACTTATATAAAAGCTTATACTTGATCTAGTAAGATAGTGTAAGGTTTACTTATTGAGCTGTGTAGCTCACATCTCTTTTTATTTTCATTTTCTGACATATAAAGTTGCTAGGAATGAGAAATGGTTCAGGCTTAGAGTTCATGCTAGCGAGCTTAGAGATTTGTAGCAGAAATTTTAGTTCTTTAATTGATAATGGAATTATAGTTGATAACCTTATGAATTTTGAGGTTATGGATTTTGGTATTTAAATTTAGATTTAGAAGCTCTATAGCAGCACTTATTTATTTATTTATTAATAAATGTTAGACTTGGAACCTTTTGTTATGTTCTATTTGAGATGGATTTGTATACACGATTATTATTGTTGGCTTCGTGTTATCGTGGCAGGTATCACACAATAGCATGGCTACGTTGAGTCCCGAATTTGGAGTGTAATACTAACATTGATAATCTAAGAATGCTAAAGTTTATTTTGTATACCTTTGAGTTAATGACCTTGGAGTATAGATTTCCCCAACTATTCTCAATTTCTCTAAATCCCAATCATCATGTTAAGAACTGATTCCAATATTGGTGGACTAGTTGCAAGTGGCTTGTGAGATTATAGAGTAGCCACATGAAGTTGAGTAATTAGGGACGGTAACTTCAAACTATCAACACCACAACTAATAGAGAAGGTGATTTGGAGGTGGACGACGAATGGGATCTATTCCATTAAATCAACTTGCCATATGTTGAGCTATGGTGGATGATTCTATCCTTATGCCAAATAGCTGTGGGATTATGTGGTTAGCCATACAAAAAGGAAATGTCTTTGAGGAGAATCTTATGAAGGAATTCAGTAGACCTTTCATATCCTCTCTTTGTAGGAAGGTGTTTAAAACTTAAGTTTGAAGGCGCACTGCAGTGTTGTACCACCTTAGATAGCCACACATGATTCATCTTGGAGGTGGATGGTTGCCACTCGTTGTAGGAATCCAAGTGGTCATGCTTGGTTCCATACATGGCATGTACCACTGACAAGCGATGGCCATCAATCTACAAGATGGTTGACATAGTGGCTATCCAGAGTAGTACAACACTCTCCGGTACAAAAGGCGCACTATAGAGGATCTTGAATTATGGAAACTTCTACCCATCTGCTATTACATTGTGATTAGGTGGTTGTTGTTGTTGTAGTTGCTTTCAATAAGCTCTCCAACAAAGTTCTGATTCCAGTAGAGGGTCATACATTATGGATAAGTTGGTGAAATTCTTGTTAGATATATGCCCTAGAAGCCAATCTGGCTGACACAGTATTAATTCTGGGACATTATTTTGTACTTGATTTTATTATTATTGAATAATAAATGGGCATTTTTTTCATTCATATTGTTTATGTGTCTATGAATCGTCCAAGAAATTAATAAGATGATGATGCATATTCTCAAGAGTTGAGAATTTGAGCCATGTATCATTGGTGATTAATTTCTAAATGCTCCTGATCAATGGATCATCACGAGAACGGTGATCAATCCGATCAGTGCACAGATCGCTTTCCTTATGGATGGACGAGACTCGAGTCCACAGTGTAGGGACACTGAAGTGAGAGTGCAGGTGCTTGTTAGAGAATAAGGATACTGAACATGACCAAGACAAGAAGTCACTTGGATGTCTATCTACTCGTCAGTGACTTGCTTGATGTTGCAGTAGTGTGACTGATCCTTTGATCTGCGGTACTTCAGCTACTCACAGTGAGGTTATTATAGTTTGACTGCACATATACATGGTCTCTAGTCATATGGGTCCTTGTAGTGTAGATTGGCTGCAATAGGTTCACTGTAGGAGTAGGGTATGCACCTATATGGAATCTATCGACCTTGATAGATGAGGAGAGATCCTATGTGATTTATAAGACTGAGTTCTAAGACCTTGACCAGGGCAATATATATAGTGGAGAAAGAGTTTTTCACTTTCGAACTCAAGTCGAATAAATCTAGACATATGTCAGACGACGGGATTTGACGAGTTATCCATGACATCCTGTCTTTAGGGATCCACAATAGAAGGACTGTATCATATAATAACTGCACCCAGAGGTTCATCATTCCATTCTGCTGGGTAGCCACTACATACTGCTAGGTGTCACTGGTGAATGGTGAGACTCACAAGGACCATCTTGATGGTCGATGATCCCTGATGAGTTGAGTTGGAATTCTTTCAACCCATTGAAAGGAGTATTCAATGATATTGTGATAGAGATCGCAATATATCTCACTACCATTCAGAATAGAACCTATGGGGTCACACACATTAGAGGTATTGACCGATCCGATGGTTGAATTGTGATTAAGAATCACAAATAATTAATTTGATTGATAATTGGTTAACTCGCTAAGAGTTAGTGAGTTGAAGAAGGAATAATTGCAATCGGATTGCAACTTAATTTAATTAATTGGATTTAATTAATTGGACTTGATCATGAGTCCTACTTGGAGTAGGATCCTTGGAGTCCTAATTGGATTAGAATTTTAAATTAAATTGGAGTCCTACTTGGAGTAGGACTTCTAAAGTCCTAATTGCCTTAGGGCTGAAATTTAATAAGTCCTAATTAGATTAGAATTTTCTTAAGTTCTAATTAATTTTAATTTTAATCTAATTAATTAAAAGACTCCTAATTGGATTAGGATTGAAGAGTTCAATTGAGTCATGGTTTAATTAAATCTTAATTAGATTAGGATTTGGAGAAAATTGAAATGGGTGCAAATCCTATTTTGAATAGGATTGAATCCTAGCACTTGGACCCAACCCTCCCCACTTAATTAGATTGAGTGGGGGCTAACCAAATGGGAGAAGAGGGAGGGGCCTACGCCCCTCCCTTGGCTGGTGGCGTGAAGGAAAAAGGAGGGGCCATGCCCCTCCTATTTTGAATTTACAAAGGGATAAAGATGAGCTCCTAAAATTTAGGAGCTCATCTCTATCCACACACCATAAAAAAGGGGTTCAAAGGGGCTACGAATTTTTTATGCTTTTCTTTAGGATTTTTGGCAGCAAGGAACCTCCTTCCATTCCTCCTTTCAGCCACAAGAAAGCAAGGAAAAAAGGCTTGTGGCGTGGCCCTTCTTCCTTCCATTCTTTGGTTCCAACGCGAAGGGAAAAAGGAAAGGTTGCGGGCTTTACATTCTTCTTCTTACATTCCTCCTTCTTCTTCCTCCTCTCAAGGCAATCAAAAGTTGATTCAAAGGAGAGGATATCAGCCATCAAAAGTCATCTCTATAAGGGAGCTAGTACCCCGGAAAGATCCAAAAGCTTCGATTGGTGCTATACCTCGTGTGGATACCCGTAGAGGCCGGATGCGTGTGCGGCTTCCATTGAACCTTCATCAAATACCTCGTAAATTAAATTTGCGGAGACCATCTACCCACACAAGGTGAAGATCTGATCTTCTTAATGATTTTAAAATAGTTTATAAGAATTTAATCCTAATCTATCTACAAACGATGGTTTTAAAATACGTTCATGCGATGAACGGGATCTTGCATGCCTTCCGCTGTAGATCTGAAAATTTTTGAAATTTTTCTGCGGCATGTGACAGATCCTAACAATTCTAAGGTCCAAACAAAATGGAGAAGAGGGTGGGACATGCTAGCAGTTGTTACTACATGGACTCTCTATGTCGAACAAAAAATTAATAGACAAACTTCTATAACATTGATCCAAAAGGTTTGATTTTGATGATATAAAATATTTGGGTTAAACTTTTACTAATAAATTGCTTAGAATATACTAGAATGCTTGCATAAGCCAAAAAGATATCATTTTATAACTTTAATGTTGAAGAATGTGTGATATGCTTACATGCTTTATTAACATTGTTAATGGTCTTCAAAGTCTTGGTAAATCATATACTAACAGTGATTTGATAAAAAATATTCTCAGGTCACTGCCAAAAACTTGGAAGGCCAAAGTGACAACTATCCAATAAGCAAAATACCTCAACAACCTTCCTCTAGGAGAGCCACAGGGATCTATGATGACTCATGAGCTTACCATGAAACAAAATAATGAAGAAGAAGAGTCAAAGAAAAGAAAACTATCATTCTCGAATCAATAGATCAAGAAGAAGAGAAGAGTGAGGATTCTGAAGATACTGAGGGTGATGAGAAGATGGCCTTGATCACCAGGAAGCTTAGACGGTTCATAAGAAGAAAAGGACAAAAAATGAGAAAGAGGCCAATGGGTAAGGGGAAGCCAAGCAAAGAAAGAGAAAAAGAGCAGCGACTAATGTGCTATGAGTGCAAGAAACTAGGTTATTTCAGAGCTGACTGCCCACTACTTAAAAGGGTCCCCAGGAAGCTAAAGAAGAAAGTCATGGTTGCGACTTGGAACGACAGCGACGAGTCGAGTTCAGAGGAGGAGACCCAAGAAACAGCAAATCTTTGTCTCATGGCTTATGAGGATGAGTTAAACTCTAAACATATTAGTGATTTTACTTTTGATGAGCTTCAAGAAGTATTTAATGAATTACTAAATGAATTTAAGAAGCTAGGTTTGAAGAATAAAGAACTGAACTGATCTACATCTCACAAATGAAAAAGATGAAATTTTAAAAGAAAAACTATCACTAGTAGAAGAAAATCAGAACCTTAAAAAAGAACTAGATAAACTAAATTCAATTGTAGATAAATTCACTTTAAGTTCTGAAAAAACTGAATATGATTTTAAATAGCCAACGAGCTGTTTACAACAAAGAAGGACTTCGCTATAATCCTCCGCAAGAATAGAAACTAGCCACAAATAACACAATATGTTATAAAATTGGCCACAAATTCTTCACCTGCAATTATTGGGTAAGTGGCAGTACAAGCAAAGTAAAAATTAAAAAGATATGGGTTCCAAAAGGAACCATAATATTTAACCTTCAAAGACCCAAGAAAGCTTGGGTACCTAAGCCAAAAACTTGATTTTCTATGAGGTAGACATGTCTAGCAGCCCGTGAATCAAATAGATGATGGTACTTGGATAGCAAGTGCTCTAGACATGTGATAAGAGATGAATTGCAATTCATTTATCTTAAGAGAAAGGATGGAGGGGTGGTCACCTTTGGCGACAATAGGGAAAGATTATTAGAATTGGTAACATCCATATTACTCCTTCTACCTTTATTGAAAATGTATTATTAGTTGATGGTCTTAAGCATAATCTACTTAGCATCGGTCAACTATGTGATAAAGGTTTTAAAAGTAGCATTTGAATCCTATATATACATTGTTTCTAGTCCTATTGAGGATGGTATAAGATTCACCGATCATAGGCATGGGATGTATACATGGTTAATCTAGACCATTTATTTATGAAAAACACACAATGTCTAGTTTCAATGAATGCCAAAATCAATGAGACTAGTTGATTATGGCATCTTAGATTAGCTCATGCAAGCATGGATCTTATTTCAAAATTGGCTAGAAAAGATCTTATTATAGGTTTATCTAAATTGAGTTTTGAAAACCATAAAGTTTGTGATGCATGCCAATTAGAAAAACAGACTAGAGTCTCTTTTAAAAATAAAAAATATGGTTTCAACTTTTAGGCCATTAGAACTTCTTCATATAGATTTGATTGGGCCAACAAGAACTACAAGTCTAGGTGGCAAATGCTTTGGATTTGTTATTATTGATGATTTCTCAAGATTCACATGGGTTTTTTTCAGCATTTTCAAAATTATACAAAAGAATTTCAAATAAAAAAGGTTTACAAGTTCTTAAAATTAGAAGTGACCATGGAACCGAGTTTGAAAATTATGATTTTGAAAAGATTTGTATTAAAAATCGTATTGGGCATAATTTTTCTGCACCTAGGACACCTCAATAAAATGGGATGGTTGAAAAAATAATAGAACCCCTGAAGAAATGGCTAGAACCATCTTCTAAAATATTTTTAGGCTGAGGCAATTAACACAACATATTACATTCTAAATAGAGTTTCAATCATATCTATATTAAAGAAATCACCCTATGAACATTGGAAAGATAGAAAACCTATCATGAGATATTTTCATACTTTTGGTTGCAAATGCTTTACGCTCAATAATGGTAAAGATATGTTAGAAAAATTTGATGCCAAATATGATGAAGCCATCTTTTTTAGATATTCATCTTCTAGCAAGGCATATACAGTATTTAACAAAAGCATTTTAGTAGTAGAAGAGTCTATACATATTGTATTTGATGAGACTAATGATCTTCCATCCAGGAAAAAAGAAGTTTTTGATGATGATGTAGATCCACTTGACAAAAAAATGAAGGACCTCACTTTGAGGGACACTTCTATGCAAGATGTAATGGACCATGAAGAAAATAATGAGAATGAAGATGAAGATGATCAAGAGGAGCAAAGTCAACAATAATAAGAACCTTAAGGTAGACATGATTTATCTAGAGAATGGAGGTACATTCATAACCACCCAAAGAAACTTATCATAGGTAATCCTTCACAGAGGATAAGAACTAGATCTTCTATTAGAGATGCATATAATTACTTTGGTTTTGCCTCTCAAATTAAACCTAAAACTATAAAAGAAGCTGAACAAGATCATAGTGGGATAAATGCTATGCAAGAAGAGTACAATCAATTTGAAAGAAATAATATTTGTACATGTATAAGTAGAGCCAAAGATTATCCTGTAATTGGAACAAAATGGGTTTACATAAATAAATTGGATGAAAATGAAACTATTATTAGAAATGCGGCTAGATTAGTTGCTCAAGGCTACAATACAGAAGAAGGTATTGATTTTGATAAAACTTTTGTTCATATTGCTATCCTAGAAGCTATTAGACTTTTACTTCCGCTTGCTATATGGATCCAAATTATTTTAAATGGATGTTAAAAGTGCTTTTCTAAATGGATATATTATAGAAGAAGTTTATGTAGAACAACCACCTAGTTTGAAGATCATAAACTTTTTAAATGATGTTTTTAAACTAAATAAAGCTTCATATGGTCTAATGCAAGCACCTAGAGCTTGGTATGAAAGATTAAGAAAATTTTCAATAGAAAATAACTTTTCAAGAAGAAATGTAGATAAAACTCTTTTCATAAAAAGAAAAGATGATGATGTTTTAATTGTTCCAATATATGTCGATGGCTTCATCTTTGGGGCCACTAATGAAGCTATATATTAAGATTTTGCTAAGCTCATGTGGGAGAGTTCGAGATGACTATGATGAGTGTGGAAAATTAGACAAAGATGAACATAGTAAGAATGTAGATTTAAAACTTTACAGAGGAATGATAGGTTCATTATTATATTTTACTGCGAGTAGACCTAATATTATATTTAGTATTTGTTTGTGTGCTCAATATCAAGATAATCATAAAGAATCACACATAACAACTATTAAAAATATTTTAAAATATTTAAATAGAATACAAAATTTAGGCTTATGTCTAAACAATCTTCAATTAGGCTAATTGGATATTCAGATGCAGATTTTGTTAGTTTTAGGATTGATAGAAAAAGTACTAGTAGAACTTGCCAATTTTTTGGAGTTAATTTTTTGGTTCAGTACGAAACAAAGTTCGGTAGCTTTGTCTATGGCTGAGACCAAATACATAGTAGCTGAAAGTTGTAGTACTGAATTCTTGTGGATTAAGTAACAACTTGAGAATTATAGCATAAAACTTAATAAAATTTTCATAAGATATGACAACACAAATACAATAAACTTGACTAAAAAAGCTATACAAAACTCAAAAACTAAACACATTGAAATAAGACATCACTTTATAAGAGATCAAGTTTAAAACAATGATGTGATGCTTGGTTTTGTTTGCACTGAAAAATAATTAGCTGACATCTTTACCAAATCTCTTACTGAAGATAGAATAGCTTGATTAGAGGTGAACTAGGAGTGTGTAATTCCTCTAGTTAAAACTCTCCCATTGTACTCCAGATTAATTTTCTTGATTGATCTTTCCTATTTTCTATTTGACTCAAAAGAAAAAGAAAAAACCCTTTGTATTATCTCTTTCCCTTTGTGAGCTGACTCTTAGACTGAGGAGTCGACTTCTAGTCTTGAAGAGTCGGCCCCTTGGAGTAAGGGGGAGCCTTGAGTCGACTCTAGTATAACTTGAAGTTCTGTTGGCTGTGAAGAAGGTGACTCATAAAAATTAATGAGACGACCCCCCACACAAGAGCCAACTCGATATTTAGTTTGAGTGGACCCTTGTGTCATGAGACAGGTCTTATATTCGAACGATCTCAATTCCATTTCATTTCATCTCCCCCTCCTACTTGAACCTTTCTCCTACCCTCCTCTCTTCCAAAATTGGTCTATCCTAGTCCTAAATTTTCTCTCCCTTGGGTCGGTTTGGTCTCTTATGGCTCCATGGAAGTAGCTTGCTCAACCGATGAAGCGAACAAAAACCCTAGTTTCATCGGAATAGCAAACAAAAGCAAGGTTGGACTGTGTTCCTCCACCAATTGAAGGGCCAGTTTCTTCTTCTTCTTAAACAACCCCTAGTCAGGTACCCCTCTCTACTAGAATAGTTACCATCGGGCGAAAAGTGGATTTTGATTTATTGAATTGAGAGGGTTTCTCCATCAAGAGGAAACTAAAACAAATAGGTTGGGAGTTCATTTGCTCCCTAGATGTACCTACATACCCCAACTTAGTTAGAGAATTTTATGGGAACATGAAGTTTGGGGTAGAAAACTTGGAGTCCACGGTCAAAGAGTCTCAAATTCTTCTTGACATGCCAAGCTTGAGGAGGATTGTTCATTTGCTAATGGCTAGACCCTCTACAGACCATCTAGATGAGCAACGGATTGGATTACAGCATATTTTGGGATGTGAAGATGTTCGTGAACTGGAGAAGGTTAGTGCTAGTAAGTTATGAAAATTCTCGACCATATGATCTACAGATTTTTCTTTCCCAAGATAGGAAGATTCAATTTTGTTTCTGAGAGAGACATCATAGTGATGTTTTATGTGCTTAGCGAGTATCCCCTAAATTTACCACACTGATGTTCCACCAAATGCATAAGGCAGCGAGCAGGTTAGAGGTATCTCTACCTTACGGCATGATCCTAACGTTTGTGTTCAGGAAATGGTGTTGAACTTAAAGAGAAAACCTTGAAAGCTCTGTTACATACTAATGCCTACAATCACTGCTCATTACATCGAATGTAAATTCTTAGATCAACCGTCATTGGGTGCCCAGAGGAGATGAGCACTATCTAGCAAAGGCTGGACCTAGTGAGCATGTTGTTCCTACTAATAAGCGTACCGAGTCACCTGCCCCTATGGAGATGCCTTCAGTAGAGCCAAAGTTTTCCATAGACCATTGAGTTGAGGACTTCACGACATCATTTGATTTTCAGCCTCATCCATAGAGCAGCACAAGTCACACAGTCAGATTGGATCACAAGCAGATGAGATCCATTGTTGAGCAAGTAATTGCTAGGCTGATTGCATCCAAAGCTGTCAGTCAGGGGAGCAGAGCGCCCCTGAGTCACCACATGGTTCGTCGCCTACGAATTAGAAGTTGGAGCCTCATTTTCTTCATTGACCCAGATGGTAGCTGAGTTGAGGCATGATGTCTCAGATATTCAATTCTTGGTGACTAGTCAGCTCAGGAGGAGCAGATTTCTATGAAGAAAGAGATCAAGCAATTTGCTTTAGATGCTCAGAAGATAGGGGAGCAGATTCAAGGGATGCTTAAGGAGGTTCGAAATGAATCAAGACAACTAACTGAATCTCTTGCTGCATCAGCATCTGCTCTGGTTGAGATGATTAGTCACTTCACATAGGAGTTGAGAGCCAGTCAACCTGGTCCTTCTAGACTACCACCACCAACTCATAAAACTAGGAGATCCACCATTTATTGTCCTTACCATAGCTCATCCTCAAACAAATGACCTAAGAACCTTCATCTTCTCATTTTCTATAGATTCTTAGGGTTATCTGATCTCAATCTTATTAATTGTACTTCAGAAAATACAATTTAATGGAATTATACTTTTGTTTGCTTTTCCTTACATAATAATGTACCAACTCTAAGTTTAAGTTCTTGCCATATGGCATGTTCTCTTTGTTTATCTTAAAGTAATTGTGCTCTCGTATTTGTGTATGTTCAATTTTATGATGCTAACAACTAAGAAGGAACTGCATAATATATGTGTGTGTGTGTGTGTGTGTGAATTAATAAATAAATGAACTGAGAATGAAAATTAAGAAGAAGAGGAAGACGGAAAGGAAGAGAGGAAAGAAAGAGGATAGAAGAGGAGAGGAGAGCAGAGGAGAGGTTGGGGAAGAGAGTCGGTGGCCAGGCCTGGTGGTTGACGGCCTGCCAATGACACCCGCGGTGGTCGATGGCTACTGTGGTGGCTGGTGAAAAGATAAAAAGTTGAGGACATTCTTAATTTAGCCCAAAACAAAGGAAGGAAAAATAGCTTCATTCGGCTAACAATCGAAGAGCAGAAGGAAGGGAGCTTATCGATGGTCGACGAAGGCAGCGAATCTCAACCAAGGGCGGCTCGGTCTAGTGGCTAGTGGCAGCAGAGCTCGAAGCAGGGCCGTCTGTGGTCTAAAGGAAAGAAGAAGAGGCTTCAGCGACGGTGCTTGGCCGAGGCGACACCCTGGTCACCGGAGAAAAGGAAAAAGGAGGAGAGGTTCTCAACGGAGCTCAGAGATGGATCGATCATTGAGAGACAGGAGATTTATAGGAAAGGTTTCTGAAAAGATAAGCTCTGGGGGTGAGGGGATAAGCTTGGGGTCCTTGCTCCGCCGCGATTCTCGCGGCAGATAGGCTTGATCAGAGTGGAGGCTAGGCTTATCCTAGCCTCTGATAGTGCCCATGGTGGAGGACTCTTCCTCCTTCTCTGCGTGGTTGAACAGGGGTCTGCCTGCCTTGTTCTGAATGGGAAGAGGGCCTTCGGGCCCTCTCTTGACGTCGGGCCAGGCCAACGGGCCTGTTGGGCCGACCCAGTGAGACAGGTGTCACATTTACAACTTACACAAGAAATAATCTCTTTTGTGTCCGTGACCCTAGACTTAGAGTCCTTATATGCTCGGTCGGAATAATCTTCGAAGAGGTCCATAATACTCTGAGCAGCCATCTCAATAAAAAGCCTTAATGACATGTCTACATAGGCATTAATGACATGTCTGCTGGCACGTAATGAAGGCCCAGCAAAACATTCATGGGTCTTTAACTTTGGAATGTCCAAGGGCTGAGTATAACCGGTAAAAGAAGCATTATGGTTGCTGCACGTAACATTTTATGCTGCACGTGAATGCTCATGTGCCTTTGTTGGGCATAGACGCTGCATGTGACATTTTATGCTTTGGGAAGACAAGGTTAAACAGCGTTAATAGACAGCTAGTGAAGTCTTTTGCTGGTGAAAGTTTGCATCGGTGGGCAGTTTCGGATGCCATTTGAGCTTCTGGAGGCATAATTATATTCTCTTAACAGTAGAGTTCGCTAATCAACTAGATGGGCGCGTTTGATGGTTAGTGGAATTTTTACGACCGAATGAAGATTCCGAGCAGCCTGGTTTTTTCGCTGAATTAGAAAGTGTGTGTGTTGATCAACTACGGCCAGATGTGATGAGTTAGATGAGTTGATAAAGAGATGATGCAAGCAGGTGAAAATACTTGATAATGCAGTTGTTAACATTGTTATGAAACTGAGAATACTAAGACGCCACCTGAAAGAATGGAGTAGGGATAGAATCATCAATGCAGGAGCACATGTGCACAAGAGAGAATTCATTGATTGGACCTCAAGGAGAATGAGAGAGTGTGGAGACTGGAAGAGCGAGTGGAGAGAAGTACTATAAAAAGTGGACAAGGAAGAGTTCGCTTTGAAGGAGGATGAAGTATGGAGGCAGAGGACCAGAGGTCAACGACAATTTATGAGGAGATAGAAACACTTTAGTCTTCCATCGAATGGCTAGTATAAGAAGGAAGAACTTCATCAACCAGATTAGACGAGGAGTTCAGACCATGAATGAGGGTGAGATCAAGCTGGCTTTTCAACAAGAGAGATTACGAGTGCTAGAGCAACCATTCGAAGTTGAAGGCAACATTATTCAGTTGGCTTCTGAGAAGTCCCCATGTTATGATGGGTTCTCTATGAGTTTCTACCAGAGATATTGGCCTGAAAGGACTTAATACAGATGTCATGCCTCGAATTAAGAGCTCAACAGACAACGAATGCATGCAAAGCCAACCATACAAGCATTTAACACTACTAATCAAGTCATAATAATTTTAGAGAAATAATAAATGTTCTTCAATCCTCGAAAGTTAGTTTAATAAAAATTCAATCAAAACATTCTCTTAACATATATTCTAAAATAATAAGAGTCATAATATTTTAACTAATTATTATCATTCAAACCAAATGAAAATCTTAAAAACTAAACTAAACCAATCTAAGACAAACTAAGGAGTCCAAATAACACAAATATCTCTAAGAGGTCTAGCACACTACCCCAAGTCCAGAATAAAATATGGTTTAAAATTTAAAAAATATAAAAAGAAAGAATAATGAGTTACACCAGCCTAATAAGTAACAAAATACTTCAAAATAGGGTCTAAGCATGCTAACATATAGTAAATCAAACAAATTTTATAACATATCATTGACTAGAAAATATTTCATCCTCAACAAATTTCAAAAATAATATATCTTTTTCTTTCTAAAAAATATTTTATACAACTAATGCTAAATCCAAAACATTGCTATGGCCACATAACTCCGTGGCATGGGTCAGATAATAGATAACGGAGCCCAAATACCACTATTCCAATCATCGGTAGCGCAATGTCGAAACTAGTTTCTTAGATTACAAGTTGACAGGGCCAATAAACAATCCTCATTGGTAGGGCCAGATTATAGCCATGTTAAGAATACATTGATATAAAAATAATTTCAAAAAATAACCCAGTCAACTTGTCGGAATACCCCCATTCACGCGTTGCGATGATCACAGCGGAAAGATACATGCGGGATTGTTCATCTCATGAACGTTCTAGAAAACGTACATTTCAAAAATTTTCTAGAGTTCTCTAACTCAGATTTATGAAATCTAAAGGAAAGATTAAAATTAAAAGACTAGATTTGTTGGACATATTCTGCCGCTGTGCGGGCCATACCTTGCGGGATCCCTGAGCAGCACAGGGAGGGTCACTGTCAGCATGTCCTGCCGCCTGCCAACGCGATGGCTTGGTTAGTAGGTGGGTTATACCCGAGGGTCCCTGAACCCATGGCGAGGCCAGGTCGAAGTCCGGGGTGGGCGAGGCCTGGTCGGAGTCGACTCGTGGCGCTGCCTTTGGTGGGGTTTAAGGAAATAGAGTTGCGCCTTCACTAACACCGGTTGATTTTGGTGTAATGGTAGCGCTTGATCCTGACAATTGGTATCAGAGCCAGAGGTCTCGAGTTCGAAACCCAGGCATCGCGTTGGCGGGGGGAATATTGGACATATTCTGCCGCTGTGCGGGCCATACCTTGCAGGGTCCCTGAGCAGCACAGGGAGGGTCACTGTCAGCATGTCCTGCCGCCTGCCAACGGCGATGGCTTGGTTAGTAGGTGGGTTATACCCGAGGGTCCCTGAACCCATGGCGAGGCCAGGTCGAAGTCCGGGGTGGGCGAGGCCTGGTCGGAGTCGACTCGTGGCGCTGCCTTTGGTGGGGTTTAAGGAAATAGAGTTGCGCCTTCACTAACACCGGTCGGTTTTGGTGTAATGGTAGCGCTTGATTCTGACTAGTGTTGGGCATCGGGCCGTGCCGGGCCGGCCCGGCCCAGGCCCACCGGGCCCAAGGTCTAAGCGGGCCGTGCCGGCACGGCCCGTCGCGGGCGCAAAAGGAAGCCCGGCCCGGCCCCCGGCCCGTCTATTGGCGGGCCGGGCCGGGCACGGCACGCCACGGGCCGTGCCAGGCACGGCCCGTAACGGGTGCAAACGGGCCGTGCCAGGCACGGCCCGCAACAGTGAGGGGTGAGGAAAATAGCCGTTTCCAACGGCTATTTTGGGAAAAAGTCGGTTTTACCCCTCCCAACAGTCCAATAACGGCTGAATTGAGGGGTATTTTGGGAAAAAAAAATTTGGGCTTCTATAAATAGCCCTTTCCTCCCTCATTCTCACCACACCAAACCAACTATTCTCTCCTTCTCTAATACTATTATTTCTCTCTTCTAAAGTGCTCTTCTAGCAATTTAATTTTTAGTTTGCATTTAGCAAGTGTTCAAGTGCTACACAAGAGGAGGTTCCTGTTGAGAAGAGAAGGTCACTCTTGTTGAGAGCACAAGAGGAAGCTCAGAATCTCGGCTCTGCGGCTCTGCCTCTGCCCTCCGACCCTCTACTCAATTCCTCCAATCCTCCTTGTGGTTAGTTTTTATTTTTTTAATTCATCAATTTAGATATGTCATCTTTTGAGGAAAGTCAGTTTGGCATTCCTCCTGTTTCTGAGGGAGAAAAAACTAATCCCCAACCCCATGTTCCTAGTTCCTCTAGAACTAGTGAACCGAGTGAAGATCAAACCTCTTCTCGTAAGAGGACTAGTGCTGTATGGACTGAATTTGATAGAGTTATGATTGATGGAGTCTGGAAAGCTAAATGTAAAAAATGTGCCAAACTTTATAGTTGTAGTAGTAGTGGGGGAACAGGGCATTTAAAAAGACATCAAGAGAGTCATAGGATGCATGATTCTCATGCTCAAACTCAAAGTATCCTTAATATACAAGGGGGATTACTTGTAGGTAATTTTGTATATAATCATGAAAATCAAAGAAAAGCACTTGTAAAATGGATAGTTAAGGATGAATTACCTTTTAGTTTATGTGAATCTTTTAATTTCGAAGAATATGTTCAATTAAACCTACAACCTGCTTACAAAAGAACTAGTAGGCGTACATTTAGAAGAGTAGCTATGACTAACTTTTTAGCAATAAAATAAAGTTTAATTGAATCACTTTCTACTTTAAATATAAAAATTTCATTAACTTCTGATATTTGGTCAGCATCTGTAGGTAGTAATTATTTTATTGCCATTACTTCTCATTATATTGATAATGATTGGCAATTAAATAAACGTATTCTTGCTTTTCGTGCTTTTGATTTTCCACATTCTGGGCAACAAATTTCAAATATCATTTATCAAACTGCATGTTCATATAATATTAATGATAAAATTATGTCTATTACTTTTGATAATGCATCTAATAATAATTCTGCTGTTGCATTATTAAAAGACTCATTGCATCCCATGTTAGATGGAAATTTATTGCATATTAGATGTGCATGTCATATCTTAAATCTTTCTGTTCAAGCTGGCATGGGTATGATTCAAGATGTGATTGGTAAAATTAGAAATGCAGTTTCTTTTATTCATGCTTCAAGATCAAGACTTCAAGAATTTAAGGAACTATGTATAAATCATGGTAAACGTTTTAAAAAATTTAAACTTGATGTAATTACTCGTTGGAACTCAACATATAGCATGATACATGATGCATACCCATATAGAAACTTATTAAGTACATATATTAATGATCGTGGATTAGGCTTTATATTGACTGAAACTGATTGGAATAAAGGAAAAATTTTGGAAGATTTTTTGCTTAGTTTTTATAATGCTACCAATATTCTTTCTGGTATTTATTATCCAACTTCATGTTCATTTTTACAACAAGCATATATAATTAGTCAAAAATTTGCAGAACATAGATATGATGATGTTTTAATGCCTATTATTGACCTAATGGAATCTAAATGGAATGAGTATTGGGACAAGATATGTCCTATGCATAACTTAGCTGCTGTATTTGATCCTAGAGTTAAATTAAATGGCGTGCTAATTTTACTTGATGCATACTGTGAAAATATGATTAAAGATCCTGAACCTGCTAAAAATGAGGTAAAACAACTTCTTTATGATATTTATGCTATATATGATGAAAAAATTCGTGGATCTAGAACACAAATACAAACCTCTATTCCTTCTTCTAGTAGTTCTCGTTCGTCATCTATTTTTTCATTCATTGCACAGAGAAGACACACACATGCTTCAAGTTTATCTTCATCTTCTTCATCTTTAAGTAGTGAACTAGAATTTTATTTACGAAATGATCTTCAGTCTGCATATGATGAAAATCAAATAGAGAATCTAGATGTATTATCTTGGTGGAAGAGTGTTAGAAATCAATATCCTGTTATGTCTGCAATTGCACGCGATATTTTAGCTGTGCCGATGTCCACGGTAGCATCGGAATCCGCTTTTAGTGCAGGTCGGCGTGTTCTTGACGAAAGAGAAGTAGGATGACGGGCGAAACGGTAGAGATGCTTCTCTGCTTCAAAGATTGGTTGGATGCTGAGGCAAGACTTCAAGATAAAGGTGGACATAATACAACATCCTCTGATGATGATGATACAAACACTACTGAAGACTGAAGAGTGAATACTGATTCACTGAATCACTGATGATTAGTAAGATTTGTTAATTTTTTATAATTGTACATTTTTATTGTATTCTGGAGGTCAGACCAAGGTCCAAACCTCGGCCCTTTGGCCCCTTTCTTATTGTATTCTGGAGGTCAGACCAAGGTCCAAACCTCCCTTCATGTACCATTTTGATTTAAATTAATAAACTGGTAGGGGTCTATGCCAAACCCCCCACCATTAAGGTGGCTTTATATTCATAAATCCTTAGTTTTCAATATTTATTAATTTATTAAAAAAATTTATGAAGCATTAATTTTTATCGGGCCGGGCCGGGCCCAGGCCCTGATGGGCCGTGCCGTGCTTGGCCCGCGGGCCTAGAGCGGGCCGTGCCGGCCCAGGCCCGAAGCGGGCCGTGCCTGGCTCGGCCTGCGGGCCAGTAACCTGTGACCCGGCACGGCCCCTTTAAATGGGCCGTGCCAGGCACGGCCCGGCACTGTAGCTATCGGGCCGTGCCAGGCACGGCCCTCTTCGTGCCGGGCCGTGGGCGGCCCGGCCCAGTGCCCAACTCTAATCCTGACAACAAGATTAATTTCAGATCTACTACAATTCCTAATTGTACAGAATTTATAAAGATCTAATTTTTACCTTTGAGCGGGTAGAACTTCACCGCTATCTGATGATCGTAGGATTTCTGGTTCTCTTGAAGCCGCACAAGCATCTGGCCTCTACAGGTATCCACACGAGGTACAGATCGCTCCAAGATCTCACCGGGGTGCTAGCTTCCTTGCAGAGATCACCTTTGATGGCTGATTTTCTCTCTTTTAATCAACTCCTTGATTACTTTGAGAGGAAGAAGAAGGAAGACGATGAACGATGAAGGGGAGGAAGAAGAAGATGGCGGCTCTTCTTCTTTCTCTCTTGCTCATGCCAAAGGGAAGAAGGAGGGGGAGGTGAAAGTGAATCCTAGGTTCTTCGGTGTTTAGCATGCTGAATTTTTTTTTTTTTTGAAAACCATAGCTGAACCTGATCAAGTTGCCTGCATACCCCTTCATAAGGAGGATCAAGCCATACGTAGTTCTTTTTAAGTTTCAAAAATGCAGCGGAAAAATCGAATCAAACAATTTAATTCATGCATGCTTACAAGATCAAATCTAGAAATCAGTACCTTGAGAACACATAGGATTATGCCGAAATTGTTTAAACAATTATGCTAAAACTTTCATGCATGATTAACTATCAGATCTGAAACTTAAGAACTCTATTCCAATTAATCTCCGAATATCCATCGAATGGATTCTGAAGATATCTCCGTGAGGAGCCCCAAAATAGGGTAAAACCTCGGGGAATCAGACCTAGATCTTGACACCATAATAAATGATTAATGCTATATTAATACCTTTTATGATGGATGAAAGTTGTGGATCTGATCCTTGACTTCGCAGCCACGCACACGAATGACCTCTACGAGAAGTCCATGCGAAGTTCTTGAAGAGATCCAATCCTGTAGAAGTGCTAGCTTGCGCAGAATTTCTTGAGGCTGAAATTTGATCTTTCCAACGCTATCAACTTTTGATCTGCCTTCTTGGAAGAACTTGGAGGAAAGGTTTAGAGGGATTGAAGAGGACTTAGATCTGATCTAAAGACTCTTATCATGGACCCCTAACACTAACGGCGTGATGGACTTAGAGGAGGAAGAAGTCGGCTAGATTGAATACAGAATTTTTCCATGCATGAACTAGGGTTCCTCTCTTTTCTTTTTCCCTTTTTTTCTTCTTTTTCTCTCTATTTTCCTTGAATTCGACCACCATCTGATGGAGGTCCTTTTAATGTTGCTATCCCCTCTAACTTCATGCCAACAATCCCATATTTGTGGAGGATTTTGTGGAGTTTTGAATCATAAATTCAAAATTCAAGTTTATGTGCCATTACATGATGAAGCTTGATCTAATCTAAACCATTCATCATGTTGCCACTTTCCTCTTTCAATTTCGAAATTTCCATGCCCCCAATCAGATTAGAGGGTCATGTGGTAATTTTGTGGTGATTAAATTTAAAATTCAACCTTAATTAGAAGTGAGATAAAGATAAGGATGACATATGCCATGAAGAGAGAGAATTTGATATTATCCAATTCTTTTCATAAATTTATCTCTTCATTTCGACCCATCTAATGATGAAAGAGGTCTCTGATGTTGTCAAGTGTCCCATGGCACCATTAAATAAATTAAATTAATTTTTAATCATATTAAAAATCAATTTATGGCGCCATGCATGGATATGTGACAAGTGGATTTCAAGATCCAAACAGTTTCAGATCAAACCCATTTAATTTAATTAAATCCTAACAATTAGAATGATCCAATTATCATGGGTTAAACCTAATCCAATTAGGTCAATCTCTAATTAAGCACAAATTTAATCTAATTTAATTTGGTCAACTTAAGTCCTCTTGATTCAGATCTAATCCAATCAGATCAAAAATCCTGATTGAGCCCAGAATTGAATCCAATTCAATTTGGCTCATCCTTAGTCTAATTACTCAATCCAATTGAGTTCATTCGCAATCTAATTACTAATTAATCCTCCAATAATTACTTTAATTATTTTATAAGATAATTTGCAAATCGAATTGACCAAATTATCTCTGAATGATTCTTAATCATTCATCAGCCTTCTTGATCAATCAGGAATCTTCTATGCGTGTGACCTCATAGGTTCGAACCTAAGCCGGTAGTATAGGAACAACTTCCTACACTAATCGATGTGACCATCTAGTAATGGTACCCGACGTCCGGATAGGCCGAATATATGCGAAGCAAATATTCTGAAATCCTGAACTATGGTTACTGTATAATTCAATCCCTTTGACTCCTAATGCCAGGATGACTTAGAGCTCACTGTCAACCCTATAATTAGTACATCCATTATGTGATTAACTTTAGATATCCCGTGACTCCTCACTGGGATTATCCTGGCCAAGGTTTTGCTAAATTAATCACAAGACATTATTTTCTGTTTTCAGGAGGGATCAATTCCATCTCGACTCACAACTGACTATGCAAGTACTTGACTGCACCCAGTGACCTTTCGTCACTGAATTAGAAATCCAGGTAGTCCGATACCAAAGTACAATGAGTTACTTGCTAGTCACAGGTTGCGGTCTTAGGTCAGAGGGCCAAACTTATACCCATATCCACTCGAAACATCTCTTGACAGTAGAGCGTTCCGAAATTGGTCACGTTCAGTGAAATGTACTCCTACACTTCACCTGTGTGGCATACCAGTGTCTCCACACTTCTTGGTTAAGAGGACAACCAATGTATATGTCACACAACGACCTAATCTCGATAATGCTGTCGTCCGTGTAACAACATATCATTTGGTCGCGAAATAGTTTAAGGATTCGAAGATAAATCCTCCTTTATCATTAATAAGTCCTAAGGACTTCATCATATAAGAGTTCATTTGAAGATGTAAAATAATGAATAATGCCAAAAAAAAGACTTTATTGATTTTTCAATTCATTTACAAAATTCAATCATCAACATGCTGACGATTGACATTTAGGATACAATTTTCAACAACTCCCACTTAGCCTAAAGCCAATCGGCACAGTATCTAATACCCATCTTTGACTTATGTTCGTTGAACTCTTTGATGCTGAGGACTTTGGTAAATGAGTCAGCCAGATTTTCTTTTGTGTCGATCTTCTGAAGATCAATATCACCTCGTTCGACGATCTCTCGAACCAAGTGGTAGCGACGTAGAATATGCTTGGTCCGCTGATGTGCTTTGGGTTCTCTTGCTTGAGCTATGGCTCCAGTATTGTCACAAAATATAGACACTGGACCATCAATGGAGGGTGTCACTCCAAGCTCGGTGATGAACTTTCGCAACCATACAGCTTCCTTGGCGGCATCAGATGCTGCGATATATTCTGCTTCACATGTAGAATCTGCCACTGTATGCTGCTTGAAACTCTACCAGCAGATGGCCCCATCCTTAAGAGTAAAGATATATCCCGACACGCTCTTGCTATCATCTTGATCTGACTGAAAACTTGAGTCGGTATATCCCTCAAGTTTTAAGTCAGAATCACCGTAGACCAGCCACTGATCTTTAGTATTTCTCAAATACTTAAGGATGGTTTTTACAACCTTCCAGTGGTTGCTACCTGGATCAAACTGGTATCTGCTCATTACTCCTAGCGAGTATGCCACGTCTGGTCTAGTACATGTCATGGCATACATTATAGATTCCACTGCCGAAGCATATGGAATTTTATCCATACTCTCTCTTTCTTGAGGGGTTGTCGGACAATCCCTCTTAGAGAGGTTAATTCCATGGCCCATCGGAAGATAGCCTTTCTTGGAATTAATCATACTGAACCTCTTCAGTATAGTATCAATGTATGTGGATTGAGATAATCCAAGCAATCTTCTAGATCTATCTCTATAGATCTTCATCCTTAGGATATAAGATGCTTCTCCCAAATCCTTCATGGCAAATTGAGATGATAGCCAAACCTTTATTCCTTGTAATACAGGAATGTCATTTCCGATTAAAAGAATGTCATCCACATACAAAATAAGGAATATAATAACTGAACTATTTGCCCATTTATAAATTCAAGGTTCCTCTTCATTCTTAATGAAGCCATACGATTTGATCACCTTATCAAATCGTATGTTCCAACTCCGTGAAGCTTGCTTTAATCCATAAATGGATTTTTGAAGCTTGCACACCTTAGACTCATCTGCAGATATAAAACCTTCAGGTTGCATCATATACACCTCCTCTTCTAAATCTCCATTTAGAAAAGCGGTCTTTACATCCATTTGCCAGATTTCATAATCTAAGTGTGCTGCTATTGCAAGCATAATCCGAATGGATTTGAGCATTGCCACAGGAAAAAACGTCTCGTCATAGTCAATACCATAATGCTGACGATATCCTTTGGCAACTAGACGGGCTTTATAGGTCTCTACCTTTCCGTCTGCGCCCCGCTTCTTTTTGAAAATCCACTTACACCCTATGGGTTTAATCCCTTCGGATGGGTCAACTAATGTCCATACATCATTGACCTTCATGGATTCCATTTCGGATTGCATGGCTCCAAGCCATGCATCAGAGTCATACCTCTGCATCGCATCCATGTAGGTGATCGGATCCCCATCGTTTTCATCAAATTCGACAGGATCCCCGTTCCGGACCAAGAAACCGTAGTATCTATCCGGCTGACGTGGTACTCTACCTGATCGCCTTAATGGTGCATCTAAGATGGGTTTTGGATCTGATCTAATCAAATCCGACTCAATTGGTTCAGTGGATGGTGTCGGGTCTTCTACATGTTGAACTTCCCTAAGCTCAACATTAGAGCTTTTAGTTCCTTCACTAAGAAATTCTTTCTCTAAGAAAATAGCTCTATTGCTTACGAACAACTTTTGTTCTTCAGCAAAGTAGAAGTAATATCCTTTAGTTTCTTTAGGATAACTAACAAAGAAACATCTGTCAGACTTGGGTTCAAGTTTGTCTGTTTTCAAACGTTTGACATATGCCGGACACCCCAAATCCTAAGGTGAGAGAGCATTGGCTTACGTCCAGTCCACATCTCATATGGTGTTTTATTTACAGACTTACTTGAAACCTTATTTAGAATGTAGTAGGCTGACTCAAGTGCATATCCCCAAAAGAATATGGGCAGACTCACAAACCCCATCATGGATCGAACCATGTCTAATAGAGTTCGATTTCTCCTTTCTGATACACCGTTATACTGTGGTGTACCAGGAGGAGTCCATTGGGAGAAAATCTCATTCTCTCCTAGATATGTCAAAAACTTACTGGAGAGGTATTCACCTCCTGGATCTGATCGAAGAATTTTAATACTCTTTTCAGTTTGTTTTTCTACTTCATTACGATATAATTTGAACATTTCAAATGATTCAGACTTATGTCTCATTAAATAGACATAACCATACCTAGAAAGGTTGTCTGTAAACGTAATGAAATATGAATACCCACCTCTAGCATCTGTGTTCATTGGCCCACATACATCAAAATGTACAAGGGTCAATAAATCACTAGCTCGTTCACCTTTTTCGGTAAAAGGTGATTTGGTCATTTTACCAAGAAGATATGATTCACAGGTTGTCAATGATTCACAATCATTAACATTGAGGATTTCCTCTTTACTTAACCTGTTCATCCTGTTCTTGTTAATATGACCTAGCCTATGATGCCAAAGATAGACATCCGTGACATTATCTAATCTAGGACGCTTACTTGACGTGTACATTACATTAACAGGTTGTGATAACAAGTAGATGCCATTGCTCAATCGTCCACTCATTACAGTAACACCATTCATAATGATATCATAAGAACATTTCTTTATTGAAATTTCATAACCGTTCATGGCCAAAAGGCCTACGAAAATTACATTCAATAAGACCGTAGGACAATAGTGACAATCACTCAAGACAACTACATAAGAATTGAAAACAAGTTTGAGATTTTCTAAAGCTAGAACTGGAACAGATCTTCCATCTCCAACATTCAGGAATCTTTCGCTGTTTTCAAATCTCTCATTGACTTGAAGTCCTTGCAACGAATTGCATATATTAAACGGACTTCCAGTATCTAATACCCAGGTCGAATTATCACATATAGAAAAATTACAAGGTGTTATCATATAAATACCTTGATCAGCAACTGATTGCCCTTTTCTCTTGCTTGGCCTGTTCGGGTCAAGTGAGGTAAGGTACTGAGGACAATTCCTCTTCCAATACCCCTGCTTCTTACAATAGAAGCATTCTGCCTGACTTTAGTCATCCTTAATCTTTTTGGTCTGACTATGCTGAGTTTTCAGCTTTCTATACCAATTATTGAAGTTGGGACCAGTCAACTTGTCATTATCCAATAATGAGCGAAGTGACAAACTTGTGGCCATTTCTGCATAAAAGAAAATTTGGCTATTAGTATATGAATTGACTAAACACAGTAGACTTGGACTTTAGTCTAAAGATACTTCCGCTATTTTATACAAATTGGTAGCCTCTACCTCCAATTCGAAAAATTACTTCTAATTCTTTAGTGAGCACTAGAACCCAATAGATCACATATAGGCCCGAGTGTGGCTCGGCTAACCCATATGCACCTATTGGTAGGTTCTAAACCAGTTGCTTCATCAAGCAATTTCTAGTGATAATTTTGCTCCAGGTTCTTCGGCAGGCGTGTGGCGCCTCTACCGAATACCCTACTCAGGTCCAACCATTAAATGATAGGGTTAAGTCTAATCAACTAATAGACGACCAAGCCCGAGTGTTGCTCGGCTCACCTGACCGCCTATTGAAGGTACACTTAACTCATCATATATTGAATGACAATTTCAATGTTTGATAAGTACCAGGCGTGTCGCGCCTCCAATAATTATCAAAACATTGGACCCATTATCACTCAACTTAATGGGAGGCTATGACCTAGTTATCCCCATAACCATTTCATTTTAAGGACCTAATAATTTTAGAAAATTTCTTAATTAGGATAGATAAGAAGATCCGGTTAGTCTAATTTCTCCCACTGACTTCACCAAATCAGATTAGACTCAAATCGGTTAAGGAGGCACCTAAATCAGTCAAACTAATTTTTCTTATAAGCATGGGCTAACTCAAATCATTAAGTGATCCAATTAAAATGTGATTGATCATGTCGGCCAGGTAAGTGAGATCGGTGGAAGGGATATGCCATTAACTCGATAAAGATGAATCAGTGCGAGTAGCTCCCAATTAAAAACCACCGGTCAAAACTACCAAACTTACCTTAGACACCGACTGGTTAATCAATTTCGATTTGATTACTCAAATGACTCGGGCTACACCTCTGAGCCTAAATCAAGTTCCATCTTGGTCTAATCAAAGACATGGACTTGATCCATCTACAACTATTGTAAATTGATCTAGAATTTTCTTAACCTAATCTAGTTACTACTTAATTAGATTTGATCAATTAATTCTATTTGTCCATATATGATTCTAACCTTAGGTCTAACCCAATCCTAGGAACTTGATTCAAGCTAACCCATATGCCCAAAGAATTATGCAATGTCAATTAATTGAGTTACAATTCTATTTCATAACACTTAATTCTCAATTAAGTTTAGACTTATGAAAGTTTTGATCATTGCATATTTCTTTTTAATTACATATTAATTACAATCTTTCAGTTCTTAAAACATATTTTTAGATCTGAGTTTTTGTAATTAATCATATGTAATCAGATTTAATTCATGTTTAAGTCATTATATTTAATGTTCATGCATCACATATACATAACAACATGAATTAATGCAAACAACATACATCTTATGTATTTATTTTTTCACTTTTATTTTCAGATCTGATTTGTTCATTAAAATCAGAGATCATATGAATCATAAACTTTATTTAGATCTAATCTAAATAATATTATGATTTCAGATTTATTCATGTTACTAATCCTAACACAAACATGCATCATATGCATCCAAAATTTCAGATCTACTTAATCATGCATAATCAGCAATTAAATCAATCATAAAAAGTACTTTAGATCTAATCTAAACATGTTATTGATTTCAGATTTAATTGCAAGAATTAAAATATAAAAGTTTAAACATAAATCTGGCTCTGATACCACTGAAAGTGAATCCTAAGTTCTTCGGTGTTTAGCATGCTGAATTTTTTTTTTTTTTTTTGAAAACCATGGCTGAACCTGATCGGGTTGCCTACGTACCCCTTCATAAGGAGGATCAAACCATACGTAGTTCTTTTTAAGTTTCAAAAATGCAGTGAAAATCGAATCAAATAATTTAATTCATGCATGCTTACAAGATCAAATTTAGAAATCAGCACCTTAAGAATATATAGGATTATGCCGAAATCGTTTAAACAATTATGCTAAAACTTTCATGCATCATTAACTATCAGATCTGAAACTTAAGAACTCTATTCCAATTAATCTTTGAATATCCATCGAATGGATTCTGGAGATATCTCCATGAGGAGCCCCAAAAGAGGGTAAAACCTCGGAAAATCAGACCAAGATCTTGACACCATAATAAATGATTAATGCTAGATTAATACCTTTTATGATGGATGAAAGTTGTAAATCTGATCCTTGACTTCGCAGCCACGCACACGAATGGCCTCTACGAGAAGTCCACATGAAGTTTCTGAAGAGATCCAATCCTGCGGAAGTGCTAGCTTGCGCAGAATTTCTTGAGGCTGAAATTTGATCTTTCCAACGCTATCAACTTTTGATCCACCTTCTTGGAAGAACTTGGAGGAAAGGTTTAGAGGGATTGAAGAGGACTTAGATCTGATCTAAAGACTCTTATCAGGGACCCCTAACACTAACGGCGTGATGGACTTAGAGGAGGAAGAAGTCGGCTAGATTGAATGCAGAATTTTTCCATGCATGAACTAAGGTTCCTCTCTTTTTTTTTCCCCTTTTTTTCTTCTTTTTCGCTCTTTTTTTCTTGAATTCGACCACCAGCTGATGGAGGTCCTTTTAATGTTGTTATCCCCTCTAACTTCATGCCAACCATCCCATATTTGTGGAGGATTTTGTGGGATTTTAAAATTTGAATTCAAAATTCAAGTTCATGTGCCATTACATGATGAAGCTTGATCTAATCTAAACCATTCATCATTGATGAGAGCACAAAAGTGTGACCTACATGTCACTAAAATTAGTGTTATTGCTAACCGATAATAATAAATTCACTAGATTAATATTATATTTGGGTTTGACACAGATTATCATAAATTAGAGATAAAATGCACATTGAGTACAAATTTGACTTCAGAAGGATTCCTTCCCAGATCCGACCCGGTTGAAGATCGAGTCAGGTTCGGGTCCGAATCGGGTCTATTTTGTTTGTGCTTTTGGGAAAGAATTTTGGGCAAATCTAATTTGGCCATATCATAACTATGAGGTGCTGGGTGACCCATGACTTGAAAGACTTGCAATTGACCTCCAGTCAGAACAGATGACCCGTGACGAACCAAGTTCGTCCATCTACAAGCCAAATTTCATATCACACTATTTTTTTATCTATATGACTAATTGGACGGAACTTGGTGTCTCCCAGCTCCCATCTCAGGAGGGCAAAGAAAATCCCAGATCCAGCCATGATCCAAGCAGCGGATCCCAGCTTCCTTCCCAAGTCGAATCCGCATCCATCCCATGCGAAAACAGGGAGAGCAACGGTCTCCTTCCTTCCCGTAATCCCATTCTTCAAGCAGTGAACATCCACGGATCAAGCTCCCTTCCGATTTCAAGCCGTGATCCAAGCTTCCACCGATTGCCGTGATCGGCTCCTCCCACCAGCCCGCCTCTCAACCGTGGTCCAAAGAAGGAATCCCGAGTCAGCTCCCAGCATCCGCGCCGTCCACGGATCACGCCAAGATCGCTCCTCCTCCGCCTCAGCCCGCGCCTCCTTTCTTCCGCACCGCGTCCAGCCGTGCAACCATTCCGGCTTCTTCCGCTCCTCCCAACGGTTCACAGCAGCCCAGAGTCTTCCGCCTGAGCTCCAACGATCATCGACCCCATCCTTCCACATCCAAGGAATCCCACTGCCAGCAGTCGGTAATCCAGCTCCTTCCATCGCGCCTAATTGCAGCACCCTCTTCCGAAAACTCCCACACCCAGACTACAAGCGTGATCCAAGCCGTCCGTGATCAAAGCAACGCAGCCATCTTCCTTCCCGAATCATCATCCACGCATCCACCTCCCGAGATCCCGCGCCCGTTTCTCCTCCATTCCTTGCTGTGGCGATCTATAAGAGGAGAAGGAGGAGAGGAGAGTGGGGGGTGGTGGTGGCCGGCGGGTCCAAAGAAAAGAGAAGGAGGGTGGAGGCCATCGATTTGGAGGAAGGAAAACGGGAGAGGAGAAGTCGTGCTCTGTTTTCAAACAGAGCACGTTGCTTGTTCTCCTTCTTCTTTTTATTTTATTTTATTATTTTTTTTAGTTTTAGTTTAATTAAGAGCAGTGTTGTTTTTAATTTTAATTAATGGTCTTATTTGTAGCTCTTTCTGTTGCAATTTTACTAGAGAGTTTTATTTTAAGAGCTTTAGATTTGCAATCTTAATTTATGTTTTTCACATTCTGTAATTTTTCCTTTAATGCAATATATTTAAATTTTTTCATGCAATTTATGTCCCAGGCTTCAATCTTCTTAGCTTTCATCCATTTTAATTTATGCCAAAGCCTTTCTTTTCCATTAAATATATAAATGCTCTTTAAATCTAAGTATATGTCTTCTAGTTAATTTTAATTAAAAATAATTCTCTGGTAGACCAAAAAATCAGTCAATATCTCCGACATAATGTTTTTCTTTTATTATTCAAAAATTGATTTCAAATTCGAGTGAATGTTCTAATTTTTATGCAACTCCAATCGCCTCCCTGTGGATCGACCTCTTACAACCACTATTCTTCAAGTAGGAAAGATAAGAGTAAAATTAAATTAAACTTTGTTTGTCAGTTCTAACAACGATCTGTTTAGCATATTTTTAGGTAAACAGGAATCGGACGAACAATCATGTTGCCACTTTCCCCTTTCAATTTCGAAATTTTCATGCCCCCAATCAGATTAGAGGGTCACGCGGTGATTTTGTGGTGATTAAATTCGAAATTTAACCTTAATTAGAAGTGAGATAAAGATAAGGATAACATATGCCATGAAGAGAAAGAATTTGATCTTATCCAATTTTTTTCATAAATTTATCTCTCCATTTCGACCCATCTAATGATGAAAGAGGTCTCTGATGTTGCCAAGTGTCCCATGGCACCATTAAATAAATTAAATTAATTTTTAATCATATTAAAAATCAATTTATGGCGCCATGCATGGATATGTGACAAGTGGATTTCAAGATCCGAACAGTTTCAGATCAAACCCATTTAATTTAATTAAATCCTAACAATTAGAATGATCCAATTACCATGGGTTGAACCTAATCTAATTAAGTCAATCCCTAATTAACACAAATTTAATCTAATTTAATTTGGTCAACTTAAGTCCTCTTGATTCAGACCTAATCCAATCAGATCAAAAACTCTGATTGAGCCCAGAATTGAATCTAATTCAATTTGGCTCATCCTTAGTCTAATTACTCAATCCAATTGAGTACATTAGCAATCTAATTACTAATTAATCCTTCGATAATTACTTTAATTATTTTATAAGATAATTTGCAAATCGAATTGACCAAATTATCCCTGAATGATTCTTAATCATTCATCAGCCTTCTTGATCAATCAGGAATCTTCTATGCGTGTGACCTCATAGGTTCGAACCTAAGCCGGTAGTATAGGAACGACTTCCTACACTAATCGATGTGACCATCTAGCAATGGTACCCGACATCTGGATAGGCCGAATATATGCGAAGCAAATATTCTGGAACCCTGAACTATGGTCGCTGTATAATTCAATCTCTTTGACTCCTAATGCCAGGATGACTTAGAGCTCACTGTCAATCCTATAATTAGTACATCCATTATGTGATTAACTTTAGATATCCCATGACTCCTCACTGGGATTACCCTGGCCAAGATTTTGCTAAATTAATCACAAGACATTATCTCCTGTTTCCAGGAGGGGTCAATTTCATCTCGACTCACAACTGACTACGCAAGTACTTGACTGCACCCAGTGACCTTCCGTCACTAAATTAAAAATCCAGATAGTCCGGTACCAAAGTACAATGAGTTGCTTGCTAGTCACAGGTTGCGGTCTCAGGTCAGAGGACCAAACTTATACCCATATCCACTCGAAACATCTCTTGACAGTAGAGCGTTCCGGAATTGGTCACGTTCAATGAAATGTACTCCTACACTTCATCTGTGTGGCATACCAGTGTCTCCACACTCCTTGGTTAAGAGGACAACCAACGTATATGTCACACAACGATCTAATCTCGATAATGCTATCGTCCTTGTAACAACATATCATTTGGTCGCGAACTAGTTTAAGGATTCGAAGATAAATCCTCCTTTATCATTAATAAGTCCTAAGGACTTCATCATATAAGAGTTCATTTGAAGATGTAAAATGATGAATAATGCCAAAAAAAAGACTTTATTGATTTGTCAATTCATTTAAAAAATTCAATCATCAACATGCTGACGATTGACATTTAGGATACAATTCCCAATAGGAGGGTCGCGGCAGCAGAGGGCTTCCATTCTTTTATGCTTCACGCCAGGGCCTTTTAAATAGGCATCTCATGCCCACACAAACAAAGAATAATTTCAGAGATCAATCAATCCTTGATTCATCCCTCCAAAATCTGCAACACCCCTTAATTCTATCGCAACCCTTACTTCAAAGAGTTTGAAGAGAATCCAAGGGATGTACATGTGCCATGTGGCAATCCATGGAAACCAAGAGGAGGAGGAGGAGGAGGGGCATCTACCCCTCCACATGGCGTGGGGCCATTAAAGGAAAGGAGGGGCGGACGCCCCTCCTTTCTTTGTGCGTGTGAGAAGGAGGAGGGGCAGATGCCCCTCCTTCTTTCCTTCTTTGCTCCGCCCCTCCTTCTTTCCTTCTTTGCTCCACACGCATGGAGGGAGGGTTCCCTCCCTTCCTTCCATGCGTGGGTCTCCTAAACAAATTAGGATTTATATGGTCCCACCTGACCAATTGAATTCTAATCCAATTAGAACTCAATGTGTCCTCCAAATTGATTTATATGAATCCTAATCTAATTAGGACTTGAATTGGACTTCATGAATTAAGTTTCTTATTTAATAAGGAGTTCTAATTAATTAGGCCTTCCCATCCTTATCCAATAAGGTTAAGCTAAATTTAATTAGGTCCAATTAAATCAATTAAATTGCAATCCAATTGCAATTCCTTCTTCTTTAACTCACCAACTCTTAGCGGGTTAAACCAATTATCAATCAAATTGACAAACAATTTTAATTTCGATTCCAAATCGTAATCCAACCTTCGGAACGATCAAAACCTCTAATGTGTATGACCCCGTAGGTTCTATTCTGACTGGTAGTAAGATATATTACGATCTCTATCATAATATCATCGAAACTCCTTTCTATGAGTTGAAACGATTTCAACTCTACTCTTAGGGTTCACTGATCACCAAGTGAATGCCTTCGAGTCTTGCAATCCACTAGTGACACCTAGCAGCATATAGTGACAACCCAGCAGAATGGAAGGGATGAACCTCTAGGTGCAGTTAGCATATGATACAGTACCTCTATTATGGATCCCAACATGACGGAGGTTATGGATAACTCGTCAAACCCTCATCGTCTGTCTTATGTCGGATTTATTTGACTCAAGTTCGAGTTTGGAAAACTCCTTTTCCAGAACTGCCCTGGCCAAGAACTTTCGAACTTAGTCTCATAAATCACATAGGATCTCTCCTAATCTATCAAGGTTTATAGATCCCATCTGCATGCAGCCCTAATCCGACAGTGAACCTACCGCGGCCAATCTGCACTACAAGGATCCTTAGGGCCAATATTTATGTGCTCGTCAAACTACAGCAACCTCACCGTGATTAGCTGAGGCATCGCAGGTCTAAGTACTAGTCATACAACTGCAACATCAAGTAAGTCACTGACGAGTGGATAGACATCCAAGTGACTTCTTGCTTTGGTCACGCTCAATACCCTTATTCTCTAACAAGCACTTGCACAATCATCCTAGTGTCGCCACACTGTGGACTTAAGACTCGTCCATCAAGAAAAATGATTTGTGCTCGAATCTTATCAGATCGATCACCATCCTTCGTGATGATCCTTCGATCCGGAGCAGTTCAGGAATTACCTAATGATACATGTCTTAAATTCTCAACTCTTGAGAATATGTGTTATGATCTCATTAATTCCTAGGACGATTCATGGACACATAATAACATGAATGAAAAGAAGACCCAATTTTATTGATGAATAAAATGATCAAGTACAATTGTTATGTCCTAGAATTAATACAATGTGTTTGCCATATTGGCTTCTAGGGCATACTTCTAACAATCTTCCACTTGCACTAAAGCCAATTAGACATGTATCTTAGCCCCATCTTCTCAAGATGTGCTTCTATCTTTTGCTGACTCAGCTGCTTAGTGAGCGGATCCGCCATGTTGTCCGTGGAGTCTACTCTTTGTAGCTCTATATATTTCTTTTCGAGGTAGTCGCGTATCAAATGATATCGCCGCTCTATGTGCTTGGA
This sequence comes from Phoenix dactylifera, assembly GCF_051530095.1. Taxonomy (NCBI): domain Eukaryota; kingdom Viridiplantae; phylum Streptophyta; class Magnoliopsida; order Arecales; family Arecaceae; genus Phoenix; species Phoenix dactylifera. Next base: position 13,952,480 of record NC_143191.1, read on the forward strand.
CTTCTGGTGAGACCTCGGCTTCTTAGCTAGTGCTATGGCGCCATTGTTGTCGCAGTAGAGTATAATGGCATCTGATGACATCACGCCTAACTCTTCAACAAATTTCTTGTATCAGAATGCTTCCTTTGCAGCTTCCGATACTGCAATATATTCAGCTTCCATGGTAGAATCTGCAATGATCGGTTGTTTGGAACTCTTCCAATTCATCGATCCACCATTGCTTAAGAACACATATCCTGATGTAGACTTTCTATCATCAGGATCAGTCATAAAATCTGAATCTGTGTATCCTTCTACCTTTAACTCAGATCCTCCTCCAAAAATCAGGAACATATCCTTAGTCCTTCTCAAGTACTTAAGAATGTTCTTCACAGCTGTCCAGTGCTTTTCGCCTGGATTTGACTGATATCTGCTCGTGACACTCACAGCATGTGCTATATCAGGTCGTGTACATAGCATGGCATACATGAGGCTCCCTATAGCCAAGCATAAAGGATCTTGCTCATTCGTTCAATCTCTTCAGATGTTTTGAGGCACATCTTCTTAGAGGGATTAATCCCATGCCTAAGGGGTAACAATCCTCTTTTAAAATTTTCCATACTGAACCTCTTCAGTACTTCCTCTATGTACATTTTCTATGACAGGCCAAGCATCCTTTTAGATCTATCTCTATAGACCTTAATCCCTAAAATATAGGATGCTTCCCCTAGGTCTTTCATGGAGAATTCCTTAGACAACCATACATTGACCGAAGTTAGCATGGGAATATCATTCCCTATTAGGAGGATATCATCCACGTACAAGATGAGGAATACGATAGCCCTCCCACTAACCTTCTTATATACACATGGTTTCTCTTCATTTTTGATGAAATCAAATGATTTGATTACATCATTGAAATGAGTGTTCCAACTCCGAGATGCTTGTTTTAGTCCATAAATGGATCTTTGCAGTTTTCAAATCTTGTGATCTCCATCACTGGAAGTGAAACCTTGAGGCTGCTTCATATAGATATCTTCCTCAAAATATCCATTTAAGAAAGTAGTTTTCACATCCATCTACTAGATTTCATAATCATGAAATACTGCAATGGCAAGCAATGTTCGAATGGACTTCAGCATGGCTACAAGTAAAAAAGTTTCCTGATAGTCAATGCCTTTGTGCTGACTATAACCTTTCTCCACTAGCCTAACTTTATAGGTCTCTACCTTACTATCTGAACTTAATTTTCTCTTATAGATCCATTTACACCCAATCGGTATTATACCTTCTGGTGGATCTACTAAGGTTCAGACTTGGTTGGAGTGCATGGAGTCTATCTCTGACTTTATTGCTTCTAGCCATTTTTCGGAATCGATGTCTAACATCGCCTCGTCGTAGGTATTGGGATCCTTACAATGATCCCTATTTCCCATGAGGAATACTTCCTCTACTTTCTCTGTAAGCATACCTAAGTATCTTTTAGGAGGATAAGAAATTCTACTAGATCTACGTGGTGGAGGAGGTTCTACATGTACTGGCTCTATATGAATAGGTTCTACTGGGACAGTGGCTCGTTGCTCTTCAGAGACTTTCTCTTCGAGCTCAATTTTTCTCCCACTGCCTTTATCAAGAATAAACTATTTTTCCAAGAAGAAAGCATGTCGACTCACAAACACTTTGTGATCGTCTGGGACGTAAAAATTGTATCCTAATGACTCTTTAGAATATCCTATAAAACGAGCACTAATTGTCCTAGCCTCTAACTTATCCGCCTGCTGTCGCTTGACGTGGGCTGGACATCCCCAAATCTTGAGATGACCAAGACTTGGCTTCTTACCATGCCATATCTCATACGGTGTGGTAGGAACAGATTTAGAGAAAACTCTATTCAATATGTATATTGCTGAAAGTAGAGCATCTCCCCAAAGAAATAAGAATAAATTAGTGAAGCTTATCATGGACCTGACCATATCCAATAGGGTCTGATTCCTCCTCTCTGATACTCCGTTGAGCTGAGGTGTACCAGGAGGGATCCATTGTGAAACTATATCATTTTCTTTGAGATAATCTCGAAACTCTCCACTAAGGTATTCGCCTCCTCGATTTGATCGAAGAACCTTAATGAGTTTTCTATTTATTTTTCTACTTCAGATCTGAACTCTTTGAACTTTTCAAAAGCTTCAGACTTGTATCTCATAAGATACACATACCCATACCGAGAACAATCATAGGTAAATGTTATGAAGTAAGAATAACCTCTCCTAGCTTGCACATCAAATGGGCCACACACATCAGTGTGTACTAGGGTAAGTATTTCAGTGGACCTCCCCTCGTATCCTACATAGGGTAATTTAGCCATTTTTTTTTTGAAGGTAGGATTCACAAATCGGATATGACTCGGCAATCAATGAGCCTAGAAGCCCATGTTTCTCCAATTTGTTTATTCTGTCTTCTCCTATATGACCAAGCCTGAGGTGCCACAAATACTTTTGATTTATCTCATCTCTAGATCTTTTAGATTCTTTGGTACTTACTGTTTGCTCAGATACATTCACAAACACATCCAAATATAAGTGATAGAGACTGTCAATCATAAAATCACGTGCAACCATTTTATTTTTCAAATAAACGAAACAGTAGTCTTTATTGAAATTGAATTCAAAATCTTTCTGTGCTAGACAAGATACATAAATCAAATTTCTGCTAGCAGCAGGTACAAAATAACAGTCCCTAAGTATCAAACTAAATCCAGACGGCAATCGCAGAGGATAGGTGCCCACAGCAACAGCAGCAACTCTTGCTTTATTGCCAATCCGGAGGGTTATCGAACCTTCCGTAAGCTTTCTACTTTCCTTTAGACCATGCATAGTAGTGTACAAGTGAGCACTAAAACCAGAATCTATAACCCAACTGGAAGTAGAAGAAACTGTTACATTAGTTTCAATAATGAGCATATCTAACATACCTTCAGAAGGTGTGTCACCCTTCTTGCTCTTTATACTCCCCATGTAGATTGGACAGTTTCTCTTCCAATGGCCGTCTTCGTTGCAATGGAAACACTTTTCCTTATCTGCGGCCTTTTTCTTTGGAACATCCTTCTTTGGCTTCTTCTCGATCTTCTACTTCTTTGCAGACTTCTTCTTCTTCCAAGTAGACTTTCTCTTGGAAGTAGAAGTCAACTCGGCAGCGAGAATTGTGCCCCTTGAACTCTTCAAGGCTCCCTCAATTGTTACCAACATATTTAACAATTCAAGTTTGGTGCATTCAATCTTGTTCATGTGGTAGTTTACAATAAACTGCCCATATGAAGAAGGAAGGGATTGCAGGATCAAATCAGTTTGCAATTCATTATGCATGTTCATGCCGAGCTTCTCAAGCTGTTCCAAGTCCTTTATCATGGTCAGACCATGATCATGGACAGACTGCCCTTCGCGCATCTTGGCCTTGAATAGCCTCTTGGACACTTCAAACCGAGCTGTGCGACTTTTCTCACCATACAACTCTTGTAGGTGATGCAATATGTCCCTGGCAGTCCTCATGTTCTCATGCCGGCATTGTAGTTCATTGGACATGGATGCCAAAATATAGCACCTAACTTTATTGTCTTCATCCATCCACCTAGCATGCGTCTCACGCTGCTCAGTATTCGGACGATTCCGTAAAATTGGGGCGTCATGGTCTAGTACATGCCCTAATTTCTCACAACTTAAGATAATTTTCAAGTTGTGGAGCCAATCCTTATAATTGGGTCTGGTTAATCGGTTGTTCTCAAGGATGCAGGTCAAGGGATTAGAGGCTGACATTTTATCTGCAGAGAGTAAAGATTCCAATTAGAATTTTGTACTTGAATTTCTATTTGTTTTAGGAACCTTTTAAAACAAAACAGGATCAAATCCTTTCACTATTTCTCGAATCTCTCACACTCTCCTCATAAGGATACGAAAACCTGCGACTCTAGGTTTCAAGTGGGGTGCTACGGTCCCACCAATTTATATGCCACCTCACCTAATAGTTATTGGTGACATATAAACGATGAGTGTACAACTCTTTATACAATGCTTCTCAAGCAAGTTGTAGCCTACTTGGTTTCCAAGTCATAAGAACCTCACCTAACAGTTATTGATCCCGTTCCTTGGTTAAGTCAGACCCACCGTAATTCCTGCAGAGGTAAAGTCGTCATTGGGCCCTCACCTAACAGTTATTGGTACCCAACCCCATCTCTATCCACAACATCTCATGCCAATAGAGAGGTCCAGTCCCCCGATGCAACTTGCCCACCGTGTCTAGCCGAGACAAATCAACGCCGGAAAGACCTTAGCAACTCTACTACGTGGAAGATCTCTAGACTTAATCTTGGATAATCTAGTCTTAGTGATTTCAACTTTGAGCTATTCATAGGAGGTAATCGATCAATTGGTCAAGTAAGCAGGTGGGAGGCTCCCCTTACTCAGAGAATAAGGTCCTAATTAAGTAACCACCTTTAATGCTTTCCTAGACACCAATTAGATCAATTAATCAAATATGGCCAGCTCAATGTATCGTTCACTCTCGACTGATTGAGGAGGTTTTAGGTCTCAAAGAATTTACATCTAATGTAACAATCTATCCCAAACTAAATATTATATAATTACATCTTATGCAAATGTCACGTTGGTTCAAGTTTATATCCTATGTAAATATGAAACTCTTTCATATATTATATGATTACATCTTATATAAATGACATAATTGTTTCAGTTTACATCTTATGTAAATATCCTATTGTTTAAGGATTTTATTTACATCTCATGCAAATAAATTTTGTTTAACTAATACATACATCTCATACATATATTTTAAACACATCCTCAAATAGGGGTCGATTCATGTATGCTTAGAGTCAACTCGAGTTAACCTTGAGTCGACTCGAGTTGACATGAAGTCAACTCGGGTGGACTTCAGTTAACCCGAGAGCTCCTGAGTCTCTTGGAGTCAACTCGAATAGAATTGGAGTCGACTCGAGTATGCTTGGAGTCGACCCGACTAGTCTTGGAGTCGACTCGAGTGTGTTTGGGTCGACTCGGCTAGTCTTGGAGTCGACTCGAGTATGCTTGGGATCGACTCGAATAGGATTGGAGTCGACTCGAGCATGCTTGGGGTTGACTCTTCTCACGTGAATTCTGAATTTTGATTCTATTACATGCATCTCATGCATCTAATTTTCGATCTAAAAAATTTAGATATACTATCAACTGAAATTGTGATCATGCAAGACATGTTTTAATTATTTGTAATCTCATTGTTTTAATTAAAACAACATGCAAGATCAAGATTTTATAATAAAAAATCTGCATGCTAAAATTTCAGCAAGCATATAAAAATTTCAGATCTAAATTAAATCCTAATCATGCCTATTAATCTTAATCTAAATCCCTTAAACGCGGCTCTGATACCGCTGTCGGATTACCCCCACTCATGTGTTGCGACGATCGCAGCGGAAAGACATGCGCGGGGTTGTTCATCTCATGAACGTTCTAGGGAACGTAGATTTCAAAAATTTTCTAGAGTTCTCTAACTCAGATTTATGAAATCTAAAGAAAAGATTAAAATTAAAAGACTAGATTAATTTCAGATCTACTACAATTTCTAATTTTATAGAATTTATAAAGATCTAATCTTTATCTTTGAGTAGGTAGAACTTCACCGCTATCTGATGATCGTAGGATTTCTGGTTCTCTTGAAGCCGCAAAAGCGTCCAGCCTCTACAAGTATCCACACGAGGTACAGATCGCTCCAAGATCTCACCGGAGTTCTAGCTTCCTTGCAGAGATCACCTTTGATGGCTGATTTCCTCTCTTTTAATCAACTCCTTGATTACTTTGAGAGGAAGAATGATAACCCAAAGATTAAGTTAAAGATTGATTTTGATGATCACAAAACCTTGAAGTATAAATACTAATGTGTGTGTTGCAAGAAGAAAAATAATTTGTTTTGCAAGGAACATAGCAAGTTGGATAAACACAAGAAGGCCTCAAAAGCTCTCAAGAAGAGTTAGAAGAAAGCTATACTTTATTGGCCCAAGTTTCAAGATCAAAGGATTCAAGTTGGAGGAGCAAATTCAAAGAAAAATTCAAAAGAATAGTCCTCGAGTCGACTCCTGGAAGTTTAGAGTCGACTCTGGCACTCTAGAGTTTCAAGAAACAGTGCTCGAGTCGACTCCGACTGAGAACAAACAAAAAGACATAAAGTTGGTTTTCAGCGCTACAGTGCTCGAGTCGACTCCTACTTCAGTGCTACAGTGCAGAGTCGACTCCCAGATACAGTGCCGACAGACTACTATTCACAAGTGACTCCTGTTTCAGCCGAGTCGACTCCTACTTCAGCCGAGTCGACTCCAGCACGCTGGGAGGCATAACGGGTAGTTTTTTTCTTGATTCCAACGGCTCTATTTTTGTCTCTAACGGCTAGATTTTTGTTTCCACTCCCTCTAAAGCTATAAAATCAAGAGGAGAGCTAGGGAAGAAGGGATGGAAGTGGGAGAGAACACTTAGGAAAGAGATCTCAAAGAAAAATCTCCCAAAAGCACAAAAGGGCCATTCAAAGCAAAATAAAGAGAAGAAGAGCATCCAAGTGAATTCCAAAGCTTCCTCTTCAACTGTGTGCTACCTCAGTGATCTTCTACCTCGTGCCAAATCAGAAGAGGGTCAAGTAAAGAAGAAGCCGAGTTCCTTCATCTACAAATTTGTTTGAGGGCTTCTTCTCTTTATTCTACTTGTTTACATTGCTATATTTGCTTGTTTAAGAAGCTTGTATTTGTTTTAGATTCTTGTTCTAATATCTTGTAACTTGATTCAATCAAAGGATTGAATCAAGGGGTTAAGGTTTGTTGGTGAGCCAAAGGTAAAACCAACGTTGTAAGGTTGTGGTTGATGAGCCTTTGGGAAAATCAACTGGGTTGATTGTGAACCCGGAAAACAATTGTTGTAAGGTTGTGGTTGGTGAGCCTTTGGAAAAACCAACTGGGTTAGATTGTGAGCTCGTGAAAACAATCGGTTGGTTCTAGTCGGTGATCCTGTGAAAACCGACCGAGTTCGTTGTGATCTCGCAAAACAATAAGTTGGGTTGTGAGCTTGTAAAACAACCGACTGTAATCTGAGGGATTATAGTGAAATTCTCAAGAAGTCTTGGGGAGTGGATGTAGGTGCTGGAATGCACCGAACCACTATACATCTTTGTGTTTGTGATGCCTTATCTCTTGTATTTCATGCCTTACATTCATGCTTGATTGTGTAATATCTCTAGCTTTGTTTTCTATAGAGTTACAAGTGATTGTTTAGAATTTGCTTAGCTTCCACTCCATTCTTACCATACACATAGATTAAAATTGATCATACAACTATAAGTTAATTTTAGATTAATTGCACCCTAAAGCCATAGTATAATTGCTCTAGCTTAATTTTTCACTTCTTTACTTATAATTGCCTAGAGCTTAAGTAAATAACATCTTATCATTCCGCTGCATTCTATTCAAAGTAAAAATTAGGGAACATAATTTTTAGAAAACCCAATTCACCCTCCCTCTTGGGTTGTCACCTTGGGCAACAAGTGGTATCAGAGCAGGTGCTCTTCTATTAATTATAGTCTTAACCGACTAGAGCTAAAGATTATGACAACCCCACATAACATATTATTTGCCGAGGGACTTTCCATAAACAGACCTCCACTGTTTGATGGAACTTACTATATTCAATGGAAAGCTAGAATGAAAATTTTTGTTCAATCACAAAACTATAAAATATGGAATATCATTATAAATGGACCTCACACACTCTCTCAAAATGTCAATGAAAAAGACTTAGCACAATTGAATGCTAATGCTATGAACTTTCTATATTGTGCTATCCATGAATCTATATTTCATAAGATTTCTGCATGCTTATCTGCTAAAGAAATCTGGAATACTTTAAGAAATATTTATGATAAATCTCAGATTAGCTCACATGTGCTTCAATTGCATACTAACAATGAAACTGCAGAATCTTCCACATTAGCCGAGTCGACTTCCAGTTTGTCCGAGTCGACTCCTAGAGAAAAATAGTCTGAAAGGCAGAGACTCAGTCTTGAAGATCCTGTGAACGAGTCGACTCCAAGTATTTCAGAGTCGACTCCCAAGTTAGCCGAGTCAACTCCAACAAGACCCGAGTCGACTCCGAGGCAGAACAGTTCAAAAGACAGAGAATCATCTTTTAGGCCTCTGAGAATGAAACGTCTCTCGAAGATCTCGAGTCGACTCTCAAGTCAGTCGAGTCGACTCCAAGAAAACCCGAGTCGACTCGAGGAAGAAAGAACAATAAAAAAATTCAAAAGCTTCCTAAAGACAAAGAAGAAGAGGAAGCAAGAAGAAAGAAAGAAAGAGATAAAAAGGAAGAAAGCCTTGACCAAGGAAGAGTCAAGCAAGAAAATGAAAGCTAGGAGCAACAATGATGATATTAGCTCCAAAGAACTACAAGAGGTAACTAACTTTTTCTTTATGGCACAAGAAGATAAGGTAAAATCTGAATCTACTTTTACATCAAATGATTTTCAAGAAGAATTTTCTTATGATGAACTTTTAAATGCTTTTCATGATTTGTATGGTGAATGTAGAAAATTAGCTATAAAAAATAAAAATCTTAAAAAGCTAAATTTGGAAATTTCAAAAGAAAGAAATTCTATTGCTGAAATACAAGACAAACTAAATTCTGAAAATAAAAGCTTAAGGTTAATTTCAGAAGAATTGATTCAGAAAAATCATAGCTTAATCAAAACAAACCAAAACTTGAGTGAAGAAGTTGACCAACTGAAATCTCTTATTAACAAGTTCACTGTAAGTTCAGAAAGATTAAAAATGATGTTTGAAAGCCAATATGTTGCTTATGATAAATCAAAACTTGGCTTGACTCCTTTACTTAACAATAAATCTCTAGAGAAAAAGGTTATCAATTCACCAAGCAAACCATTAAATAAGATAACTTATTTCAAACATGAAAAGAATGGGCATAACAACTTTACCTATCGTTCCAACATAATTAAATCAAGTGGTAAAGTTATTACAATTAAACAAATTTGGGTTCCAAAAGAAACTATATGTCCTAACTCTCAAGGACCCAAGCAAGCTTGGGTACCCAAAATGAAAATATGAGGATGTAGATGTAGGTGTGCCAAGATACCCATGGAACAAATAGAACTTTCATACAAATGGGTGTTCTAGACACACGTCAAAAAATGAAACTTAAAATATACTTATGAAAAGTAATGAAAAAAATAATAATAATGAAATCAGTAACCCTTGCATCTCATCATTATTTTTGCTTTAGTATTTGATTAAAATATGAATTGCAAGTATTGATCAATTTTGTGATATAGAAAATACTTTCTGGAAATATAATCAAATCACTTCATTTTATAGTATGCTTTACTCACTATTGGATAAGTTGCTAAATGATTAATCAATTTATTAAGAATAACTCTATGAATTCTCTATATGCTTGATTGAGAGTTTTTATCCATGGCATTATTGTTTATCGATCATAGATATGAAAATGTGTACTTGGTATGCCTTGGAATATATGCACTATGAATACCAAGATTAAAGAAACCATCTTTGGCATATAAAATCAACTCATGCTAGTATGTACTTAATCTCAAAAGACCTTGCCATTAGCTTACTTAGATTATCTTCTAAAAGGTCAAAGTTTACTATACATGTTAACTAAGAAAACAAACAAAAATCAATTTCTAAATCTAAAGATATTGTTTCCATCACTAAGTTTTCAAAAGCTTACATTAGTTTTGTTCTTGGCACTCAAACAGAAATATTTTCTACATTGGCACAAACTCACAAAAATGGTTCAAATGAAAAAGGTTTGCAAACTATGAAAATAAAGAAGTATTATGACATAGTTTTGAAAACCAATTTTGTATTAAGTTGTGCACAGAAAATAATATTGAATACAATTGTTTCTGCACCAAGAACACCATAAGCAAAATAGGATTAATAGAATCCTTGAAGAAATAAAAAAGGCAATGTTGTATGATAGTCATCTACTTAAATGATTTTTTGTTAAAAGCTATCATCATTGCTTGTCATATATATGGTTTCTATTAGATCTATTTTTGATGAAAACTCCATTTGATCTTCTGAAAAATAGAAAATGATCTATTGCATATCTTTCATATTTTTCAATAGTATATGTTATGCTTGATATGGTCTTTTGAAAATAATGTCAAATCGGATAAAGATATTTCTATCTTTGGATATCATTCATCAAGCAATGCATATAGAACATTCAATGAAAAAATTCTAGTTGTAGAAATATCAATTCATTTTACTCTTTATGAGACTAATGATTTATTATCAAGATACTAAAATCAAATTATATATGTAAATGGTTAATCTTTTACATATAACAATCTGAAAACTTGGTAATAATTAGAACCAAATTGGATTTTTCAAAAATGCACTTAATGAAGAAAAATTGATGACTACTAAAAGACTAAATCAAGAAAAGATGAAATAGATCTTGATGAAATTCTTGCATAATTAGAAGTAAAGATCACCATTATCATTTGCTTGCTTTATGAGCTTTATATTTTGTCAAATGAATGTGTAGAATGCACTCTGATGTGGTTATTTCATTAGAAAAGTGTTGGGAATTGTGTCCCAAAGCCAATTTATTAGTTGTAAGAAATTGAATTATGTATATGTTTTATTAAAATGAATAAAAATTTATTCTGGCAATTTTCTATTCATCACAAGTGTTGCATCTTCAAATTGAACTCCTGTGTATTGTGATGAAGTCCTTAGGACTAATTTAGTGGATAAAAGAGGTTTTATCATTTAGTCCTTAAACCAGTTCGCGACCAAATGACGAGCTGTCAATTGGACGATAGCTATGTCAAGTATAGGTCGTTGTGTGCCATTTAGTTGGTTGTCCTCTTAAACCAAGGAGTGTGGAGACACTGTATGGCATACAGGTGAGATGTAGGAGTACATCGTCACTGAATAGTGACTCACCTGCGTAGCACTCCACTGTCGGGAGTTAGCTCGTAAAACGTATGGGCATAAGTACCCCTTAGACCTGAGACTGTCACGGTGACTTGCAAGCAACTCACTGTACTTAGGCACTGGATGACCTGAATTTCTAATTCAAGGATCGGAAGGATGCTGGGTGCAGTCAAGTACTCGCGAAGTCTGTGTATGAGTCAAGATGGAATTGACCGCTTCAGATTTTAGGAGTTGATGTCTCACTGTATTTCAATTCAGTAAAACCTTGGCCAGGGTAAACCAAGTGATAAGTCACTTGATTTGATTAATTGAAATACACTATGAATGACCGGACCCAGAGTTCGACAGTCCACTCTGAGGTCATCTTGAGCATCGAAGGTCATAGGGATGAATTATGCAACAACCATACGTCTAGGTTCTTGAATGTTGCTTTGCATAGTTGACCTATCCGGACGTCGGGTATCATTGCTAGATGGTCACCTCGATTAGTGCATGGAGTAGTCCATGTACTACCGGCTTAGTGTTCGAACCTATCGGAGTCACGCACATTAGTCAAGCTAAGTAGGAAGGTCTTGACCCAATTTAATTAAGAATTAAATTATGGGTCATTTGGAATTTGGCTCTGTCTATGTTCAGCTAGCACTGAACATGAGGTACATGCTAAATTTCATGGATGAACAACTAATTAAGTCTGATTTCGGGTCAATCAAGTTTTAATTAATATAATTGAACTTGATCAGGACTCAATTGTTGAGATTGGATTTGATTGGGTCTAAATTAGTATAATTGGGCTCGATCATGATTTAATTGGAATTTAATTTCGTATTTGTTCTGATCTAAGTCGGACTTGGATCGAGCCGAAACTAGACCCAATTGAATCTCCTATGAGTCAGACTCATGTGGAATTTTTTCGGGTCAAAAATTCATTCAAATGGGCTGCAAATTTGGTTTAGAACCAAATAGACTAACTTATGATCAAATGGGCTAACCCATTTGTATCAAGTTGACTTTTCCCATTTTGTGTGGTTGCTGACCGTGAATAAATGCCATGGACCCGTGGACCACTCCCTTCACATGGACCCTTAGCATTTGTTTTGTGAGCCGCGACTCACCTGGGACGCATGAAACAGAGCTTCTCTGTTTCACGCGTCCGCAAGCTTTCCGACCGGCGATTGCGCGGCCAACCGGCCTCCGGCCAGACGGCCGACTAGACCGGAATGTGCGGTTTTGAACCGCCAACATTCCAGTCCAGTTTGATTTTTGAAATCCGACAATAATAGGCATTAATCGCTGGTTTATTCCATGGTTGTTTTTGAAACAACCGTTATCAAATTCATTCATATTTGATAATGAATGAATTCAATAACGCTGGACCATTACGCCTCTTAACTCCTCTCAGCGTTGGCCTATTTGTAGGCCACTGTTTCCTCTCGAATAGAGAGAGAGAAAAAAAAAAAAAATTTCTTGGGAAGAAAACGTCAGACAGAGAAGGAGATTTGATTCTGTGGAGAAGAAGAAGAAGAGAAAGGAAGGAGTCCTTTCTTTCTGGTGGTTTGGAGTTCGGCCCAGATCCGGTGTCCTCTCCTCCCTTCCATTCCCTCTGTGATCGGGATCAAGAGACGGGCATCTGTGGCTTGTGCGTGCTGTGAAGAAACGGGAGAAAAGAAACTGAAGAAAGAAAGAAAGAGAAGAAAGAAAGAAAGAGAAAAGGGAACGTCCTTTTTCTGGATTTCTTTTCTTCCAAGGGTCCTTTTGCAAAAGATTGTTTTGCACGAGTAAAAACATCATCCAACCTTCTTGCGAAGTTTGACGTGCGTGCGAAGTAGAGGGCTTGCAGATCCAGGCCTTGCAGAGCTACCTTCAGGGATCTAGATCCAGATCCAGATTCAAATTATCTCGACCAACTTCCGCTACGGGCTTGAGGTAATTTTACATAAAAGTTAAATTTAATATTTATAATTGTTATAAATAAAATAAAAAAATTTAAAACTGATTTTTCATGCCTGGCGTTCGATTTTATCGGACAACTCGGGAGATTTTTCCTTCAACTGGTATCAGAGCCAGGTTGGCCGATGGAATTGGCCTATAATATCTAGAATTATGCATGATTTAATTTTTAAATTTAGATTAGATCTAGATTTATTGATAAAATATCAATCTTGTGCTGAATTAGAAGGTTGTCCTGCTATAAGGTTAACCCCTTATAGTGAAAAGGTTGTCCTAGCACAAAATTGAGATAAATTTGTATCATAAAATAAATAGTTTATTTTTGTGAAATTATGCATAATTGATGTTTATGAAATTTCAGTTTTAAATTTATTATGGCCACAAAATTTAAATATAAATTGTTTATATTTGGAATAAATTGACACCTTGAATCCATGATCATAATGCATTTAATAAAGAATTAAATGTTGAATTTAAAATTTAAAATTTGAATTTCAAATAAAGATTTAAAATTCAAAATTTGAAATTCGAATTAAAATTTAAATTTGAACATGGGATTTGGGGATGGGTTAGCACAATCAGATTAGTTGACTAGGTTAGACCTAATCATGAAATCAAATTGAAATGGACTAACTTAAGAAACATGATTTAATCTAATCAATAGTTGAACTAGACTAAATCAAGGTTTATAAAATGATCAAACTCAATAGTTGTAGTTTATCATATCCAAACATTTCAATTGGATCTGATTGTGGCTTAGTGGTCGAGCCCGAGTTCCCAAGGATAACCTAAATCAACTTGATAAACCAATTGGTGTCTAAGGTAAGTCGGCATTTGATCATGGTTTTTAATTGGGGCTACCTCTTACCTGGCCAACATAGTTGGTGTCTAGGAAAGATGTTAATGGCGTAACCCTCCCATGATCTCTCTTACCTGGCCAATTTGGTTGATCAAGTTTTGATTAAGGTACCTTGATACTTGGCACTCACCCATGCCATTAAGAAAAATCAGTGTGACTGATTTAGGTGTCTAATAGACCAATAAGAGCTAGTCCTCTATATGATTTGGTGAAGTCAGTGGGAGGATTTAGAATTATCGGTCAGTGTTACATATCATTTAAAATCCTCTAAATTATTAGGTCCTTAAAATGATAAAGTTATATAGATAACTAGATCATAGCCTCCCATTAAGGTGAATGATAATAGGTCCAATATTACAGTTGAACATGCAGGACGCTTCCGTCTAGTGTTCCTTTAAATACTGGAATTATCCTTCATTATATGATAGCTTTTTGAGCTATCTAATTGTGATTAGGTTGGCCGAGCCTTCCTCGGGCCTGATCATACATTAGGTAGTGTCATCGAGTTAGTTCATTAATGGTTGGACCTAACCAGGATCTTCAGTGGAGGCCTCCGCCTACTGATTACCACCTGGGGCAAAATTGATTACTAGAAATTGGTTAGAGAAACAATTGGTAATAGACCTACCCTTAGATGCAAATGGGTTGGCCGAGCCTTCCTCGGGCCCGTATGCAGTCTATGCAGATTCTAGTACTCACTAGGGAATTAAAGTAATTCCTCGAATTAAAGGTAGAGGCTATTAATTCGATTAAAATAGTGGGAGAAAACTTTTGACTAAAGTCCAAGTCTTTAGGATTAAATAAATCATATACTAATTAGTTGGGTTTTTCCTTTATTTTTCAGATATGGCTAACTCATTGTCCCTCCGAACACTATTAGACAATGATAAGCTTAATGGACCTAACTTCGATAGCTGGTATCAAAAGATGAAAATAGTATTAGAGCATGAGCGGATCCTGTATGTGATATCGGATCCTGCACCTGAGGAACCTGCAGCCAATGCACCACGTGCAATCAGAGACGCTTATCAGAAGTGGCTCAACGATCGCACTACAGTGCGTTGCATCATGAGGGCCTCGATGAATGACGAGTTTAGTCGTAAATTCGAGGAAGCGCAGCCAGTGAAAATCCTTCAAATGTTGAAGGAGTCTTTCGGCACACCTGATGATGTTGAACGACATAAGACCTCCTGCGCTATATTCAATGCCCGCATGAGGGAAGGGGCATCGGTCACCGATCATGTATTGTATATGGTCGAACAAATCGATCGCCTAAGTAAACTTGGCTTTCCTTTGCACGAGCAATTGGGCAAGGACGCCATTTTGAACTCACTTCCCAAGTCCTACCTGACCTTCCTTAGTCATTATAGAATGACTAAACCTGAAGTATCCTATCATGGTTTGCTAGGATTACTGCAGACCTATGAGAAGGATCACCAACTCAAAAAGGAGTCGGTGAATGTGGTAGGTGGGACTTCTGCAGGACTTTCTTCCTTTAAGAAAGGAAAGAAGAAGAAGGTGCAAAAAGCTCGTGCTGGGGTCTCTAAGCCCAGCCAGACTAAGAAGTGTAAAGCCGATAAGAGCAAGGCAGAGTGCTTCTTCTGTAAGAAGATGGGTCATTGGAAGCGGAACTGTCCGGCTTACATAGCGTCCCTTGATCCAAACAGGCCTAAGAAGAAAAAACAGCAAACAGTTGCTGCACAAGGTAATTATATGATAACACCTTGTAATTTTTCTATTTATGATTCTACTGCTTGGGTATTGGATACCGGAAGTCCAATTAATATTTGCAATTCATTGCAGGGACTTCAAGTTAGTAGAAGATTCAAGAGTGGCGAAAGATTCCTGAACGTTGGAGATGGAAGATCAGTTCCAGTCCTAGCTTTAGGAGTCATTGAGCTTGTTTTTGAATCTAGAGTAGTCATATTAGATGATTGTCATTATTGTCCAACATTTTTAATGAATGTCATCTCTGTAGGCCTTTTGGCCAAAAATGGTTATTGCTTATCAATAAAAGAAAATTTTTGTGATATCATTTTGAATGGTATTAAAATTTTTCGTGGACAATTGAAATATGGCATTTATACTCTATCACTGCCTGTGAATGTAATGTACACCTCTAATAAACGCCCTAAGTTAGATAATGTCAATGAAGCCTATTTATGGCATTGCCGGCTAGGTCACATAAATAAAAACAGGATAAACAGGTTAGCCCAACAGGGCATTTTAGAAATCAATGATTGTGAATCATTGCCAACTTGTGAATCCTGTCTTCTGGGTAAGATGACCAAGTCACCTTTTTCTGGAAAGGGTGAACGAGCCAGCGATGTTCTTGGCCTCATACATACTGATGTATGTGGACCTATGAACGTAAGTGCCAAAGGTGGTTATGCCTATTTCATAACCTTCACAGATGACCTATCCAGGTATGGGTATGTCTATCTGATGAAGCATAAGTCGGAATCATTTGAAATGTTCAAACGATTTCGTAATGAAGTAGAAAAACAGACTGAAAGAGTATTAAGATCCTTCGGTCAGACCGAGGAGGAGAATACCTTTCCGGTGATTTCTTGACTTATCTAGAGGAGAATGGGATTCTCTCACAATGGACCCCTCCAGGAACACCTCAGCACAATGGTGTATCCGAAAGGAGGAATCGAACTCTGTTAGACATGGTTCGATCCATGATGGGGTTTACTAGTCTGCCTCTATCTTTTTGGGGTTATGCTTTAGAGTCTGCGTGTATAATACTAAATAAGGTTCCAAGTAAGTCTGTTGAGAAGACTCCATATGAGATATGGACTGGGCGTAAGCCGACACTTTCATACCTTAGGGTTTGGGGATGTCCGGCTTATGTTAAACGTTCTCAAACTGACAAACTTGGTCCTAGGTCTGATAAGTGTTATTTTGTAGGGTACCCCAAGAAAACTAGGGGTTATTACTTCTACCTTCCTAATGAACAAAAGGTGTTAGTAGGACTTAAGGCAACCTTTTTGGAAAGGGAATTCCTTAGTGAAGGAATTGTTGCCTCTAAGGTTGAACTTAGTGAAGTTCAGAAGGTGGAAGATTTAACACAATCTACTGAACCCACAGAACCGGATTCAATTAGATCAAACCTGGAGCCCAATGTAGAAGCACCATTAAGGCGATCAGGTAGAGTACTGCGTCAAGTGGATAGATACTATGGTTTCTTGGTCCAAGACGCAGATCCCATTGAGCTCGATGAGAACAATGAGGATCCGATCACCTATATGGATGCTATGCAGAGGTCCGACTCTGAGTTATGGCTTAACGCCATGAGATCCGAAATGGAATCCATGGAAATTAATAGTGTATGGACACTAGTTGATCCACCCGAAGGGATAAAACCCATAGGGTGCAAATGGATCTTCAATAGAAAGAGAGGCGCAGACGGAAAGGTGGAGACCTATAAAGCCCGTCTGGTTGCCAAGGGGTATCGTCAACGTTATGGCATCGACTATGACGAGACTTTTTCCCCTGTGGCAATGCTAAAATCTATTCGGATCATGCTTGCTATTGCAGCATATATGGATTATGAAATCTGGCAAATGGATGTGAAAACAGCTTTTCTAAATAGAGAGCTGGGAGAAGAGGTGTATATGATACAACCTGAGGGTTTCACATCCACAGACGAGTCCAAAGTATGCAAGCTACAAAAGTCTATTTATAGACTTAAGCAAGCTTCTCGAAGTTGGAATATACATTTCGATAAAACTATCAAAACGTATGGCTTCGTTAAGAACGAAGAAGAACCTTGTGTCTACAAGTGGACTAACGGTTCAGTGATCACATTCCTTGTCTTGTATGTGGATGACATTCTCTTAATTGGAAATGACATTCCTGCATTATAGAATGTGAAACTCTGGTTGTCATCACAGTTCTCCATGAAGGATTTGGGAGAAGCATCCTACATCCTAGGGATGAAGATCTATAGAGATAGATCTAAGAGGTTGCTTGGATTGTCCCAATCCACGTACATCGACACTATGTTGAAGCGGTTCAACATGGAGAATTCCAAGAAGGGCTATCTTCCGATAGGCCAAGGAATTTTTCTCTCTAAGAAAGATGGTCCGACAACTTTCGAAGAGAGAGAGCGTATGAGTAGAATCCCATATGCTTCTGCAGTAGGTTCTATTATGTACGCCATGATATGTACAAGACCGGATGTTGCTTACTCACTAGCAGTAGCGAGTAGGTATCAGTCAGATCCGGGTGAGAACCATTGGAAGGTGGTGAAAACCATCCTTAAGTATTTAAGAAATACTAAGGACCAATGGTTAATCTATGGAGAATCTGACTTAAAACTTGTGGGGTTTACAGACTCTAGTTTTCAGTCAGACCATGATGACAGTAAGAGTATGTCTGGATTTGTGTTTACCCTGAATGGAGGAGCAGTCTGCTGGAAAAGTTCCAAGCAGCATTCAGTAGCCGATTCTGTATGCGAAGCAGAGTATGTTGCTGCATCAGATGCGGCAAAGGAAGCTGTTTGGATCAAGAAGTTTGTAAATCAACTTGGTGTTGCTCCCTCAATCAACAGTCCAATTCTTTTGTATTGTGACAATACTGGAGCCATTGCACAAGCAAAGGAGCTAAAGTCTCACCACAGGACCAAGCACATTCTGCGTCGCTACCACCTTGTACGAGAGATCGTGGAACGAGGTGACGTCAATCTTCAGAAGATCGATGGAAAGGAGAACCTAGCTGACCCATTCACTAAAGCCCTTTCTGTAAAGGAGTTCGATTATCACAAATCGAAGATGGGTATAAGATACTGTACAAATTGGTTTTAGTCCAAGTGGGAGTTGTTGGGAATTGTGTCCCAAAGCCAATTTATTAGTTGTAAGAAATTGAATTATGTATATGTTTTATTAAAATGAATAAAAATTTATTCTGGCAATTTTCTATTCATCACAAGTGTTGCATCTTCAAATTGAACTCCTGTGTATTGTGATGAAGTCCTTAGGACTAATTTAGTGAATAAAAGAGGTTTTATCATTTAGTCCTTAAACCAGTTCGCGACCAAATGACGAGCTGTCAATTGGACGATAGCTATGTCAAGTATAGGTCGTTGTGTGCCATTTAGTTGGTTGTCCTCTTAAACCAAGGAGTGTGGAGACACTGTATGGCATACAGGTGAGATGTAGGAGTACATCGTCACTGAATAGTGACTCACCTGCGTAGCACTCCACTATCGGGAGTTAGCTCGTAAAACGTATGGGCATAAGTACCCCTTAGACCTGAGACTGTCACGGTGACTTGCAAGCAACTCACTGTACTTAGGCACTGGATGACCTGAATTTCTAATTCAAGGATCGGAAGGATGCTGGGTGCAGTCAAGTACTCGCGAAGTCTGTGTATGAGTCAAGATGGAATTGACCGCTTCAGATTTTAGGAGTTGATGTCTCACTGTATTTCAATTCAGTAAAACCTTGGCCAGGGTAAACCAAGTGATAAGTCACTTGATTTGATTAATTGAAATACACTATGAATGACCGGACCCAGAGTTCGACAGTCCACTCTGAGGTCATCTTGAGCATCGAAGGTCATAGGGATGAATTATGCAACAACCATACGTCTAGGTTCTTGAATGTTGCTTTGCATATTTGACCTATCCGGACGTCGGGTATCATTGCTAGATGGTCACCTCGATTAGTGCATGGAGTAGTCCATGTACTACCGGCTTAGTGTTCGAACCTATCGAAGTCACGCACATTAGTCAAGCTAAGTAGGAAGGTCTTGACCCAATTTAATTAAGAATTAAATTATGGGTCATTTGGAATTTGGCTCTGTCTATGTTCAGCTAGCACTGAACATGAGGTACATGCTAAATTTCATGGATGAACAACTAATTAAGTCTGATTTCGGGTCAATCAAGTTTTAATTAATATAATTGAACTTGATCAGGACTCAATTGTTGAGATTGGATTTGATTGGGTCTAAATTAGTGTAATTGGGCTCGATCATGATTTAATTGGGATTTAATTTCGTATTTGTTCTGATCTAAGTCGGACTTGGATCGAGCCGAAACTAGACCCAATTGAATCTCCTATGAGTCAGACTCATGTGGAATTTTTTCGGGTCAAAAATTCATTCAAATGGGCTGCAAATTTGGTTTAGAACCAAATAGACTAACTTATGATCAAATGGGCTAACCCATTTGTATCAAGTTGACTTTTCCCATTTTGTGTGGTTGCTGACCGTGAATAAATGCCATAGACCCATGGACCACTCCCTTCACATGGACCCTTAGCATTTGTTTTGTGAGCCGCGACTCACCTGGGACGCATGAAACAGAGCTTCTCTGTTTCACGCGTCCGCAAGCTTTCCGACCGGCGATTGCGCGGCCAACCGGCCTCCGGCCAGACGGCCGACTGGACCGGAATGTGCGGTTTTGAACCGCCAACATTCCAGTCCAGTTTGATTTTTGAAATCCGGCAATAATAGGCATTAATCGCTGGTTTATTCCATGGTTGTTTTTGAAACAACCGTTATCAAATTCATTCATATTTGATAATGAATGAATTCAATAACGCTGGACCATTACGCCTCTTAACTCCTCTCAGCGTTGGCCTATTTGTAGGCCACCGTTTCCTCTCGAATAGAGAGAGAGAAAAAAAAAATTTCTTGGGGAGAAAACGTCAGACAGAGAAGGAGATTTGATTCTGTGGAGAAGAAGAAGAAGAGAAAGGAAGGAGTCCTTTCTCTCTGGTGGTTTGGAGTTCGGCCCAGATCCGGTGTCCTCTCCTCCCTTCCATTCCCTCTGTGATCGGGATCAAGAGACGGGCATCTGTGGCTTGTGCGTGCTGTGAAGAAACGGGAGAAAAGAAACTGAAGAAAGAAAGAAAGAGAAGAAAGAAAGAAAGAGAAAAGGGAACGTCCTTTTTCTGGATTTCTTTTCTTCCAAGGGTCCTTTTGCAAAAGATTGTTTTGCACGAGTAAAAACATCATCCAACCTTCTTGCGAAGTTTGACGTGCGTGCGAAGTAGAGGGCTTGCAGATCCAGGCCTTGCAGAACTACCTTCAGGAATCTAGATCCAGATCCAGATTCAAATTACCTCGACCAACTTCCGCTACGGGCTTGAGGTAATTTTACATAAAAGTTAAATTTAATATTTATAATTGTTATAAATAAAATAAAAAAATTTAAAACTGATTTTTCATGCCTGGCGTTCGATTTTATCGGACAACTCGGGAGATTTTTCCTTCAAAAAGATCTATGTAAAATACCACCTTATTTGATAACACTCATTACAAATATGATAAAGCAATATGTGATTTAGAACAAGCATCAAAAGCATGATATATAAAAGCTTGAATAACCTTTTGATAAAAAGTAATAATGATAAACCTATACATTAAAAAGAAGAATTTGTGATATCTTGCTTGCTCAAAGCATACATTGATGGCATCATTTTTGGTTCTACTAATGAAGATTTATATGGAGATTTTACTAAGCTCATGCAAAATGAGTTTGAAATATGTATAATGAATGAATTAACATTTTCTTTCGAACTCCAAATTAAGACAAATAAGAAAGGAGATCGTCATTGACCAAAGTTAGTCCACAAGAAAACTCTTATAGAGAATTGGCATGAAAAAGGTATGTCTATGACCCCATCTTGTAGAATTTGAAAAGGATGAGCAAAGTAGATCTATTGTTTTAAAGCTGTATTGAAGCATGATAAAATAATTATTTTATCATACAGCTAGTAGACCAGATTGTATGCTCATTATGTGCCCTTGTGCAAGACTTCAATCTAACTCTAATGAATCATATTTTATTGATAACAAATGAATCATAATCTGAATTTTGATAGAAATAATTGTTTAAGGCAATTTGATCAAAACTTAGCTAGCATGCCTTATTGATAATTATCTTAAGCAAATAGAATCTAAGCTAAATTGATTTTGAAAATAAGAAATTGATTTGATCTTGATGAATCTTTCTATTGCCTCACATGCTTGTCCTTGAACCATCTTGGTTAATGAAACTATCTTTTTAGTTCAAGTGATATGTACTTGCTTATATTTAGGCAATCTCTTGAGTAAAGTGAATCAACATTCAACTATTGTCATATCTTATATTGAGTCATCTAGTTAAAAATATGTTGGATGAATTGTATCTTGAAGAAACTAATGACTTTCTTTCAAGAAAGAAAAGGAGTTTGTTAATAATGCAGGATTCTTGAGCAAGAAAATGAGAGATTTCAACTTAAAGGACACCTCCACATAAGATACAACAAACATTCACATGCAAACAAGAGAGAGGACCTACTTCAGCCAAAAGTTCACACATAAGAAATCTAGTTTGACTTGAAGAATATAGAATGAATCGGTAATTTTAGATACCTCTCTCGTAAATTAGTTGAGCAAAGTCAATAACTTAAATCTTATTGTGGCATTGTTAAAATCTTTAATTATTAATTTCTTGATATCATATCTATATATGTATTAATTGACTTATGCTTTTAGAAATTGATTCATGATTTGCTCAAACTAAAATATTCCTTTGCCTATATCATAACCATGAAATACACAAGTATATGCTTAAAATGCTGATTTAAAATGACTTGTGAGAAGCTATGAATTCTTTAGCATAATGAAAATGTTGTTTGCATGATATACATCTATATGATACATAAGATTATTTCTTTATTCTGCTCTTTCATGTAAATTACTTGAGAATAACAAAAAGAGAGAGAGACAAAGAAAAGAAAATAGATATTATTTAAGAGAAGTAAAATCTAAGTAAAGGCAAATACTCCAATCTTAAGGAAAAGCAAAACAAGCATAATATATTCGGCATATTTGTGAGACTTGTGTGAGCATTCTTTTGGAAGGGATAAAATCCGTAATTAATTACACTTAAACAGGGAGAGTTTGAAGTAAACATTTTAACCTTTCTATATTGCTCATCATAGGGATGGTGCCAATGGGGAGGCTAGTGGTAGTACCCGGCACTATTTGACCCAACTATTCGGTGTAGGGTATATTAGGGACGGCACAAGAGGGATGCTAGTGGTAGTACCTCGTGCCCCTTCCAACTCCACCGGATAGGGAGCAAATAGAGTGTAAAGCATAAGAAAGTAAAAATGAAAGACAAAGTAAATGAAAGTATATAAGAAGAATCAAGTCAAATTTTTAATCACTTGAAAACACACTTTAAGGATGAAATCAGTGCAAGATTATATTTAAATAGGGAGAGTCTATTTGAAAAGAATTGATTTTGATCATTGACATGCTTGTTCTTAATATTTTAATGCATGACTTAACACATAATATATTTTGCATATGGCATGATGTCTTGAATTATGGGTTCTCAATATTTTGTAATGCTCCATGCTTGGATATTTTGATTGAATGTTTGAAATACTACATAAATTTTTTTTTTGGTATTATTGAAAAGAAATTTTAGATTTGTCGTTCACAATCATCTTTGAAATCTGAAAGTTGAATAAATTTGTAAAAAGGAGAAGAGAAGTATATCTCTATTTATGCAAAATGAATTGATTTTGTTTTATCTTTCAACTTGCCTAACTTTGGTATATAATGTTCTAATTCATACCAAAACTCAATATAAATACAAATATTCTGAATATGCTCTTATATGTTTGAAATATGTGTTTTAAATCGTAATGATTTAAGATGAGCTACAATGTGAAAGATACATATTTCAAATTATGATTTTGAAAGCCTCTATTGAAAATCTTTATGAAATTCAGAATCTGATTTTGTATAAAAGCTTAAACTCAATATGATTTCTAGATAAAAACTACAGTTTAAGAAAAATAGAATAATTCTGATGCCTTGATTGTTTGCCCCGATACGCATCTGAAACATATCATTTCTTATCTTTAAAGTGTACTAAGATTGGTCTAAAAAATGTGTCTTTCGATGATCTTGATTGCAAACAAATATTTTTAAATATATTATTTTATTTTGATATTGAAAAGATTTATTGTGCTTCATGTATACATTGCTGAAAAACTATGATTAAGAAATTGAGTTCTATAAATATATATACCTCAATGATCATCTATATATTTTTCTCTCCTACATTCTTAAAGACTTCCATCAAAATATATATATAGAGTGAATGATCCTAAAGCTAGAAATATTTTAACTCACTCAAATGACTCTTAAAAGAAAGAAAATATAATTGCTTTTAAAAAAAATTGAGCTTCAAAAGAATTATTTTTTGATTAATATTTCAGTACATTTTCTCAAAGATTAAGAGGAAGCATAACTTGTTCTTGAAAGATTAAAAAGAGTGATTGCTATAAATTTTGAATAATTCTAGATCACTCTACATTCTTGATATCATAAAGTTTCAGTTTTATTCACGTTTATCATTAAAATCTGAAATTCAACAAAAGAAAAGAATGATTAAAGAAGAATGCATCTTTTGAGGGGGAGCTTTAGATATTCAGTATCTTATCCTAAAGTTACTTTAATTTGATGCATACCTTGAATTTTATGGATTGATTTTGATGAACCTCCTTGTATGGACTTACTAGCCTTAGTTACATAATAAGCCTATACCTTGAGTTGAGCTCTATAGAGGTTATCTTATCTCAAACTTTGAGCTTTATGAAAATATACTCTCATTAGTATAAACTATGCTGAAACTCATAGAACATATTTTTTCGAGATCGACAATTTGAATGTTTCATTGAACGATTCTAAACTCTTAAATGGAATGTTCAATTAAGGGGGAGAAAGAAAATTTTTAGGAGGAGAGATCATATAGAACTTAATCGCATAAATCCATAACTAAAGGAGAGAGAAAGAATACTAAATGAGAAGTGATCCTAATACTCTCCAATATGTATCATCTGAAATTTAATCTGAAAATCTTTATGATACACCTTGAGGCTTGTTATTTGGTTAGTATATCTTATGCATCAATCATGAACCAAATTGCAATTCAAATAGTTGATCTTAAGAGCCTCTAATTTAATGAAAAAGGGAGAGAATAATGTGTTGAATTTTCTTGAGTATCTCTTAGAAAACCTATTTTTGGAATTCACTAATGAGTTCTTATTGGCTTGTTCTTTAAAACTTCAATTTTGTGCCAATTCATTATTACATGTACCAAAATGTGCTTCTTTTTAAAGGAATAAAGTCTTTAAAAAAAACTTTAAAAGAACATTCAAAGCCTTGAATTTTATGTATGCTCTAAGATATATCATAAATTGCATGAATTCATGTTTTGGTATTTATGCCACAATATTTTTACTTCATAAAAGAACTTTGCAATCATACTTAATATATTGCTTTTATACTCTGAAAATTAGTTAAATTACTCTCATGTTGCTAAAATACTTAATATATTGGGCAAAAGATCTTAAATGAACAAGCTTTCATACTTATTATTAAAGAAGGGTTTGTTGCCCAGATAGACAACCCAAGAGGGGGGGGTGAATTGGGTTTTTAATATAATTTGGCTAATTAAAACTTTGTGGATGATTAATTAAAAACTATAGCAAGTTATTTAATTAAAGCCTAATGCTGTGAGTAATGTGCGGGGAAGAAGATGAGAGACAATGCACTACAAACACAAAGTTTTATAGTGGTTCGGAGCTAACCCTTGCTCCTACGTCCACTCCCCAAGTCTCACTTGGGAATTTCACTATAACCCCCTTGGATTACAGCCGGTTGTTTTGCAAGCTCACAACCAAACTTGTTGTTTTACGAGCTCACAACGAACTCGGTCGGTTTTCCCAGGCTCACCGACTAGAACCAACCCCGATTGTTTTCTCGGGCTCACAATCAAACCCTTACACACGTTGGTTTTAACTTGGCTCACCAACCAACCTTAAACCCCTTGATTCAATCCTCCGATTGAATCAAGTAAATACAAGAGATAGGAGAAAACAGAAAATAGCTTCTCAAAAAGCAGATTTAAGACAATATAATCGTAAAGGAGTTAGAAGCCCTCAAACGCTTTTAAGCTGGTGAAGAGGTATGGCTTCTGGAACTCCGGTCTCCTCTTGAAAGAGTGGTCGACTTGAATGCAGGAGGAGGAAGCTTTGATTGTTGGGAAGAAGTTGTTGGAGCAGTAAATGCAGATCTCCCCTTTTTCGTTTAAGAGCACTTGGAGAGCTTGAAAACTTGAATGCTTGGAGTGGAATATCTGTTCTCTACCTTGCTACAGTCCTCTGTGGCTATTTAAGCCAACCCCCACGGAAACTAGCCGTTACTCTGCTTTTTCTGGCCGTTCTGCACACTCTGCGCAGCCTGACAATATGACCGTTGGTGGGTTGGAGTCGACTCGCGCGATCAGGAGTCGACTCGGCTGTAGCAGGAGTCGACTCACGCTTTTCCGGAGTCGACTCGGCAACTGTTCCAACTTTGAATTAAAGTTGCCGTCTTGACTGGGAGTCGACTCGTCTTGACCTGGAGTCGACTCGCCAACTTCTGGAGTTGACCTGGCAATTTTTGGAGTCGGCTCATCCACTGAAGTCCGTGGATCCAAATTTGAATTTTGTCCACTCGAGTCGACTCGACTGTCCTGGGAGTCGACTCGAATCTCAGAGCCCGAACTCTCGATTCTCTGTCGTTTGGCTCATCCAGTCTTGGAGTCGACTCGAACTTCCTTGGAGTCGACTCGGCTCTCAGTTTCCGAAAGTTGGTCTTCTGCCTTTTGACGTGAAGCTTGTCTTGGAGTCGACTCGAGCTGTCTGTGAGTCGACTCGAATCTCAGAGGCAGTAACATGGTCTTCTGTCTGTTGATGGTCGCTCAGTCTCGGAGTCGACTCGTATACTGCGGGAGTCGGCTCGAATCTCAGAGTCCGAAAATCGTTCTCTGACTTTTTTGCCTGTGACTGCTTGGAGTCGACTCTTACTTCCCTGGAGTCGACTCGGTGAACATTGGAGTCGACTCGCGCACTTCAGGAGTCGACTCGTTGACAGGTTCTGAGATGAAGCTTTCTGTTCTTCTTTCTGTTCTCAGTCGGAGTCGACTCGTACTAATCTGGAGTCGACTCGAGCTCGTGCCAGTGAACTTGATACGCTTGGAGTCGACTCGTGATACTCGAAAGTCGACACGAGTCTCAGACATTGGTTCATGTAGACTTCTTAACTTATCCAAAATACTATGAACCAAGTCTAGAAACACTTGGACAGGATTTTCACTGAAACACTCAATTGAATTCATTAGTAATCACAAGATATACTCAATTGCTTTGAGCTCATCAAAATCAAATGGGGTTTTAATCAATCACTCCACAATCTCCCCCTTTTTGATGATGACAAAACTTTGAGTATATGTAAAATGAATTGCTCATAAAACAATGAAGTAAAATCCATAAATGAATTCAAATGTCTGATAATTTAATTTATCCAAGTTTGAAAGGAGTGAAATATTAAATTTCGGAGTTAAAGCTCCCCCTTTCATTTGGAATTATATAAGCCTTCATATTATGCAATCAATTGTTTGGCTTATATGTCATTAATGATTTAGCTTGATTAAAATTCAGATTCTCCCCCTCAACATATGCATTCAACTATGTTTTGATTCTCTGAATTTCCTTTTAATGCTTTGAAGTTTTTGAACTGAATTTTATCTTTTTAGAGGAAAAATCTGTCAATTTGTTCTTGAGTAGGATTCAGCTAATCTCCGAATATCCCTTGAATAGATTCTGGAGATTACTCCATTAGGAGCCCCAAAAGAAAGATAATGAGCCTCGAGGTACCGAATCCACTTAGAATAAATTTGTGTGTGTTTTTAAGAGTTTATCGTTATATTTATTTCCATTGATTTCTTTTACATATTTTTTTTAATATTTCTCCCCTTTTACATATTTTACCATATTTTATACATATTTCTCCCCCTTTTTGTCATCATATCGAAAAGGAGGTAATCACACACAATCAATGGCACAATCAACAAATGGCACATCAAATGGCACATAATTGAAGATAAAATGTCTACTCATTGTATTGATATGAATGTGAATACATTTGAGAATACAATAAGTAAAGCAAAACAAGACAAAACACAAAAAACATCTATGGCCTCCTCGAGGATGAGGCTCCCCCTCTCGAGGATGCATCTCCTCCTCTGGAGGATGTGGCTCCTCCTCTCGAGGATGTGGCTCCTCCTCTCAATCGGCTCTGCTCCATGAGGAGGGTGACTGCATCTGTCACATGGCCAAGCTGTGCGATGATAGACGTGGTGGCTCTGCTATGTGTAGTGGAGAGCTCTGTCACCGACGCCTGAAGCCCAGTCACCGATGTCTGAAGTGCGTCCAGCTTGTCGATGAGTACATTCGACAAGCGCTCGGCCCCCTCGGTGGTGGTGTGCATGTCACGACCTATCTCCTCTCGCATCTGTCGAGTGGAGCTCGTGACCTCACTCATGCTGTGGAACTGGGCCTGGACCAAACTCCGGATATTGTAGATCTCTTCCCGTACATGAGCCGTCATGTCAATCACGGCTGTCAAGGAAGGGACCAACTGAGAAGATACGGGTGCAGGAGTGGGAGCAGGCACCGCACCTCGGAGCTCCCGAAGCAGCTCGTCCCTCAGATCTCGGACGATCTCCTGCCGCAGCTCCCGGAGCTGCTCTGGATCAATCCGAACCTCCATAGATGGTGTAGCTGAGGAGGAAGGTCCGGCAAAGGTGGTAGGAGCAGGAGGAGTGGATGGGAGGTCTGGATGGTCTGGAAGGTCTGGGTAGTCTGAATCTGGCTCAGGACTGGGTGATGGTCTGGTGGTCTGAGCAGTGAGAGTAGACTTCCTAACCCAGATCCCTTCTCTCTTCCAAAATCCCATCCTGTGCATAGTCCCCGTACACAAGCGATCAGTCCATCGCAAGGCACGAGAGGGTTCCCTCTCAGGAATGGGAATCTCGTACTGCCTAAAAAGAAGAGTGAATAACATCCCGTATGGGAGTGAGAGCCTAGGTCTATCTAGGGGCTCACACATATACCTATAAATGAGCTTTGGGAAGTTGATCGGGGTGTCCTGAAGGATATAAGACATAATAGCTAAGTCCCTCTCATTCACAAAATCAAATCTCCCTGTCTTAGGGAAGATGGACCTGGACAGAATGCTCAAAAGGATTCTCACTTCAATAGGAAGTGAGCTAGCAGATACCTCATCTAGGGGGGACTGAGGTGGATGCCCTAAGACGACCGTAAGGGCCGCAACTCTATCCTCAGGGTGTGCGGGAGCCACCCCTACTAATGGAAGGTGAAGGATATGGGCAATGAGGTCCTCTGTGACACGCAACGGGACACCTACTACCGTACCCTCGATACCTCCATCTCCCCGATGGACGGTACTATAAAACTCTTGAACTAGGCCAGGATAGGTGGGAAGGTCCAAGGTGAGGAAGTACTCTAGGCCCTGGGCTCTAAGCCTATCGCCTATGGTGAACCCCTCCCGGGAGAGATAGTCGAAATCGACAAACCTCCCGGAGGTGACGGCCTTCCCGGCCAACGGCCTAACGAGAACCACCCTAGGCGGGGAACGATCCGGAGGTGGTTGCCTCGCGGGATCGTGCCGCGCCTTGGAGCGTCGTTCGGGACCGGCCTCGGGATGGGACCTCTTCCTAACGACGGTCTTACGAGGCATCTTGACCTAAACGGAAAGAAAAATACCTAGAGGACGGTGAAGAACCGATAGAGGAAGCTCGGGACGGACCGGAAATGACCTAGGAACGGACGGAAACTCAATGTCCGGCGAAGAATCGACGGGAAAAGGGCTTGGAGACGATCGGGGATGACCTAGGAGTCGGCTCTAGGGCTTTGTGAACAGTGGCGGCTTGAGGAAAAGTGTTTGTGAAACGACAAACCTAGGGTTAAAAAGTCGGATCCCGACTGCGAGTCGACTCCCCTGAGTCGCGAGTCGACTCGACCTCGAGTCGACTCCAGAATATGCGCGAGTCGACTCTCTGTTAGCGCATGTAGACTTCGAGTCGACTCCCGACAGTGTGCGAGTCGACTCCCCCTCAGCTGCCAACTTTGCGAGTCGACTCCCGCTAATGCGCGAGTCGACTCCCCCTTAGGAGCCGGCTCTGAAACTTACTCGAGTCGTCTCTAACCTTGGCACGCACCTAAAAACCATGCCATAATCGTGCCAAATGAGGGAAAATCACCAAATTAAGGACTGATTTGATGA
Organism: Phoenix dactylifera; assembly: GCF_051530095.1. Lineage (NCBI taxonomy): Eukaryota > Viridiplantae > Streptophyta > Magnoliopsida > Arecales > Arecaceae > Phoenix > Phoenix dactylifera. The sequence goes on from NC_143191.1 coordinate 13,982,443, forward strand.
TCACTGCATAGAAACTCTATTTTAACCTCATTCTAATCATCAAAATCAATTAATCTAGTGAAAAACTCCCACTAGGATGGATCAATCACTCCTAATCCCCTTCTAAGCACACTAAACCTCTCTTCACTTAGGGGTTTTGTAAAAATATCTGCTAATTGATTATCAGTACACACAAATTGGAGTGACACATCACCATTCAATACATGATCTCTTATGAAGTGATGTCTTATCTCAATGTGTTTAGTTCTTGAGTGTTGAATTGGATTTTTAGTTAGATTTATGGCACTTGTGTTATCACAATTAATGGGAATTTTATCTTGTTTAATGCCATAATCTTCTAATTGTTGTTTAATCCATAAGATTTGAGCACAATAACTCCCGGCTGCAACATATTCAGCTTCTGCAGTGGATAATGCAACCGAGTTTTGTTTCTTGCTAAATCATGAGATTAGGTTTTCTCCTAGAAATTGACAAGACCCGCTGGTACTTTTTCTATCAAGCTTACATCCAGCGAAGTCTGAATCTGTGTACCCTATTAAGTTTAGGCTAGATTCTTTAGAGTACCACAGCCCTATGTTCTTAGTTCCAATTAAGTATTTAAAGATTCTCTTAACTGCAGCTAGGTGTGATTCTTTAGGATTAGCCTGATATCTAGCACACATGCACACACTAAACATAATATCAGGCCTACTTGCAGTAAGATACAGTAAAGAACATATCATACTTCTATAAAGTTTTTGATCTACAGATTTACCTGATTCATCTTGGTCTAACTTGCATGATGAGCTCATGGGGGTGCTGATTGACTTGTTTCCCTCCATATCAAACTTCTTGAGCATCTCCTTGATATATTTTGCTTGATTGATGAAGATGCCTCCTTTAGATTGTTTGATTTGAAGCCCGAGGAAATAGTTCAGCTCTCCCATCATGCTCATCTCAAACTCACTCTGCATCAAATCAGCAAATTCCTCGCAGAGGCGATTGTTAGTAGCACCAAAAATGATATCATCAACATAGATCTGTACTAATAACATATCCTTATTTTTCTTTTTCAGAAATAATGTTGTATCTACATTTCCCCTAGAGAATTCATGTTCTAATAGGAATTTACTAAGTCTCTCATACCATGCTCTAGGTGCTTGTTTTAGTCCATAAAGCGCTTTGTTCAGTTTATACACATGATTAGGGTATTGATGATTTTCAAAACCAGGAGGTTGTTCTACATACACCTCCTCATTAATAAACCCATTTAGAAAAGCACTTTTTACATCCATTTGATATAGCTTGAAGTCCTTAGAGCATGCATATGCTAATAGAAGTCTAATCGCCTCAAGTCTAGCTACGGGAGCAAAGGTTTCATCAAAATCTATGCCTTCTTCTTGATTATAACCCTTTGCTACTAGTCTAGCCTTATTTCTTATAACAATTCCATTTTCATCTAGTTTATTTTTATATATCCATTTTGTACCTATTATTGGATATTCAGAAGGTCTCTCTACTAGATCCCACACTTTGTTTCTAGTAAATTGGTTTAGTTCTTCTTGCATTGCATTTATCCAATTTACATCATTCTCGGCTTCTTCTATATGTTTGGGCTCAAAGTGTGAAACAAAAGCTAGATGGTTTTTCAAATTCCTAAGAGATGCTCTAGTCCTAACCGGTTGAGATGGATCATCTAGAATGAGTTCCTTAGGATGCCCGTGAGCATACCTCCAAGCTTTTGTTAACCCATGATCCACAATAGGCTCTTGGCTTGATGATGCTTCTTCAATCAATTTTTGATTATCATCTTGTAATCCCATCTCATCTATCTTTTCTTCAAGTATTTCAATATCATCATCAAGATTGGCTTTCTTACTAGAGGAGATGTCACTAGAGTCATCAAATACAACATGTATAGATTCTTCTATAACTAGTGTTCTTTTATTAAAGACTCTATAGGCTTTACTAGTTGTAGAATAACCTAAGAATATTCCTTCATCAGATTTAGGGTCAAATTTTCCTAGATTATCTTTCCCATTATTATGTACAAAACACCTACATCCAAAAACATGAAAATAGTTAACCTTTGGTTTTCTGTTTTTTCACAGTTCATAAGGTGTTTTCTTTATGATGGGTCTTAATAGAACTCTATTTAATATATGGCAAGAAGTATTAATGGCTTCTCCCCAAAAGTACTTAGGGAGGTTACTTTCACATAACATCGTTCTAGCCATTTCCTCTAGTGTTCTATTTTTTCTTTCCACAACTCCATTTTGTTGTGGTGTCCTAGGTGCAGAAAAATTATGGGTTATCCCCTTTTTACTACAAAATTCATCAAATAATTGATTTTCGAATTCGGTACCATGGTCACTTCTAATGGCTATGACTGAAGACTCTCTAGCATTTGTTACTTCCTTATGGAACTTTTTAAACATGGAAAATGCTTGGTCCTTATGTGCTAGAAACATGACCCATGTGTACCTAGAGTAATCATCTACTATGACTAGACCATATTTATTTCCACCTAGGCTTGTTGTTCTAGTTGGACCAAATAGGTCCATGTGTAATAATTCTAGAGGCCTAGAGGTAGAGACACATTTTATGGATTTAAAAGAGTTCCTAGATTGTTTGCCAAATTGACATGCCTCACATATTTTGTTCTTTTCAAATTTTAATTTCGGCAAACCTATCACGGAGTCTCTTTTAACTAATTTAGTTATTGTGTCCATGCTTGCATGACCTAACTTACGGTGCCATAACCAACTAGCATCATTATCTTTAGTTTCATTTACAACTAGACATTGGTTATATTTTGCAAGATCTTCTAGGTCTACAACATATACATTTCCACGTCTAATCCCTTTAAAAACTAAACTATTATCATTAGGATTTGTTATAATACATAGTGATGGTTTAAACATAACATCATATCCTTTATCACATAATTGACTAATGCTTAACAAGTTATGTTTAAGACCATCAACATATCTAACATTATCTATAAAAGTAGAAGGGGTGATTTGAACTTTACCAATACCAATGATGTGACCTTGGTTGTTGTCTCCAAACGTCACAGCACCTCCCTTCTTAGCTTCAAGGGTGAAAAATTGGTCTTTATCACCCGTCATGTGCCTTGAGCAGCTACTATCCAAATACCAGCAGTTCTTGTTGACCTTGGCTGCAAGACACTCCTACACAAGCAAATCATGTCATCTTAGGTACCCAAGTTTTCTTGGGTCCTTCATGGTTAGTCAAGTTGGTTCCTTTTGGAACCCATACCCGTTTAATTTTTCTTTTAGTTTTCCTTTTCCTATAGTCACATGCATTTGCCTTATGTCCTATATTTCCACAACAAAAACAGGTCATTTTCTTAGTTTTATTTTTCCCAGCTTTGACAAAGAAGTTACTAAGAAGTTTTTGTTTATTTTTCGGTTTATACCCTAAACCCGCTTTATTGAATACGGCTCGTTGACTGTTAAGTATCATGTTTAACTTTTCACAACTATATGTGAATTTTTCAACTAAGGGTTTGTATTTGTTAAGTTCTTTAGTTAATGTTTGATTTTCGGCTTTTAGATCATTTAGTTCTTTTGTTAGATCCTTGTTTAAGACTTGTTTATGGTTTTTGAGTTCTGAAAGTTCCTTAGTTAGTTTTTCATTATCTTTAGTTAAGGTATTAGTTTTCTTAATTAAGAGTTGGTTGCTTGTCTTAAGTTCTAGATTTTCTTTGGTAATAGCATCTTTATCCTTAATTAAAGAATCATACTTATGGATATAAGTTTGGTTAGTTACTTTTAGTTCCCTGTTTTTAACATTAACATCCTTATATTCAATCATTAGTTCGTTAAACGCATCATAAAGTTCATCAAATGAAAAATCATAGTGCGTATCGGAAGTTACCTCATTTTCGTTGGCCATGAAACAAAAATTGGCCTTCTCTTCTTGTTCTTCATCCGATGATGAAGATGATGCGTCGGAGTCCGATAGGGTGGTGACAAGGGCTTTCTTCTTCTTCTTGTACTTGCTGCTCTTCTTTAGTAAGGGACACTCAGCTCGGATGTGTCCCGGCTTTTTGCACTCATAGCAGCCGATCCCCTCACTTTCCCTTTCCTTACCTTTGTCCTTGCGGTAGGAATTTGAGGGGCCTCTCCTTTGATGATAGGACTTCTTGTGGTTGATGAATTTCTTGAACTTGCGCACAAGAAGAGCCTCACCACCATCTTCCTCATCGTCTTCTTCTTCACTGCTGCTGCTGCAAGACAAGTCCTTGTTAGAAGAAGTAGATTTTAAAGCTATTACCTTTTTCTTATGGGAGGACTCTTCCTCGTTGTGTTGTTTCATGGTAAGCTCATGCGTCATAAGGGATCCAAGGAGCTCTTCAAGTGGAAGCTTGTTCAAGTCTTTAGCTTCTTGGATTGCCGTCACTTTAGCTTCCCACGACCTTGGTAGACACCGAAGGATTTTCCTGACAAGTTCACTGTTAGTATAGTTCTTGCCAAGGCTTTTTAGGCCATTGACAATATCAGTAAACCTAGTGAACATGCATGTAATTGTTTCGTTAGAGTCCATTTTAAATAGTTCATATTTATGAACCAAAATATTTATTTTGGACTCTTTCACTTGATTCGTGCCCTCATGGGTCACTTCAAGTCTGTCCCAAATCTCTTTTGCAGAATTGCAAGTAGAGACCCTATTAAATTCATTACGGTCTAAGGCACAATAAAACACATTCATAGCTTTAGAGTTTAATTGTGCCTTCCTCATGTCATGTTCATCCCAGTCCATTTCTAGTTTAGGTACCTTAACACCATCTACGTATATGGATGGGATGTATGGCCCATTTACTACAATGGACCACATCTCATAGTCTTGGGCTTGGATGAATATTCTCATCCTAGCCTTCCAGTATGAGTAGTCAGATCCATTGAAGAAAGGGGGTCTTTGGGTGGACTGACCCTCAATGTGAGAAGATCCAAATGGGGTTGTCATTTTGATCTTTTAACTCTTGAGTGGAAGAGTTTTTGGCTCTGATACCACTTATTGCCCAGATAGACAACCCAAGAGGGGGGGGTGAATTGGGTTTTTAATATAATTTGGCTAATTAAAACTTTGTGGATGATTAATTAAAAACTATAGCAAGTTATTTAATTAAAGCCTAGTGCTGTGAGTAATGTGCGGGGAAGAAGATGAGAGACAATGCACTACAAACACAAAGTTTTATAGTGGTTCGGAGCTAACCCTTGCTCCTACGTCCACTTCCCAAGTCTCACTTGGGAATTTCACTATAACCCCCTTGGATTACAGCCGGTTGTTTTGCAAGCTCACAACCAAACTTGTTGTTTTACGAGCTCACAACGAACTCGGTCGGTTTTCCCAGGCTCACCGACTAGAACCAACCCCGATTGTTTTCCCGGGCTCACAATCAAACCCTTACACACGTTGGTTTTAACTTGGCTCACCAACCAACCTTAAACCCCTTGATTCAATCCCCCGATTGAATCAAGTAAATACAAGAGATAGGAGAAAACAGAAAATAGCTTCTCAAAAAGCAGATTTAAGACAATATAATCGTAAAGAAGTTAGAAGCCCTCAAACGCTTTTAAGCTGGTGAAGAGGTATGGCTTCTGGAACTCCGGTCTCCTCTTGAAAGAGTGGTCGACTTGAATGCAGGAGGAGGAAGCTTTGATTGTTGGGAAGAAGTTGTTGGAGCAGTAAATGCAGATCTCCCCTTTTTCGTTTAAGAGCACTTGGAGAGCTTGAAAACTTGAATGCTTGGAGTGGAATATCTGTTCTCTACCTTGCTACAGTCCTCTGTGGCTATTTAAGCCAACCCCCACGGAAACTAGCCGTTACTCTGCTTTTTCTGGCCGTTCTGCACACTCTGCGCAGCCTGACAATATGACCGTTGGTGTGTTGGAGTCGACTCGCGCGATCAGGAGTCGACTCGGCTGTAGCAGGAGTCGACTCACGCTTTTCCGGAGTCGACTCGGCAACTGTTCCAACTTTGAATTAAAGTTGCCGTCTTGACTGGGAGTCGACTCGTCTTGACCTGGAGTCGACTCGCCAACTTCTGGAGTTGACCTGGCAATTTTTGGAGTCGGCTCATCCACTGAAGTCCGTGGATCCAAATTTGAATTTTGTCCACTCGAGTCGACTCGACTGTCCTGGGAGTCGACTCGAATCTCAGAGCCCGAACTCTCGATTCTCTGTCGTTTGGCTCATCCAGTCTTGGAGTCGACTCGAACCTCCTTGGAGTCGACTCGGCTCTCAGTTTCCAAAAGTTGGTCTTCTGCCTTTTGACGTGAAGCTTGTCTTGGAGTCGACTCGAGCTGTCTGTGAGTCGACTCGAATCTCAGAGGCAGTAACATGGTCTTCTGTCTGTTGATGGTCGCTCAGTCTCGGAGTCGACTCGTGTACTGCAAGAGTCGACTCGAATCTCAGAGTCCGAAAATCGTTCTCTGACTTTTTTGCCTGTGACTGCTTGGAGTCGACTCTTACTTCCCTGGAGTCGACTCGGTGAACATTGGAGTCGACTCGCGCACTTCAGGAGTCGACTCGTTGACAGCTTCTGAGATGAAGCTTTCTGTTCTTCTTTCTGTTCTCAGTCGGAGTCGACTCGTACTAATCTGGAGTCGACTCGAGCTCGTGCCAGTGAACTTGATACGCTTGGAGTCGACTCGTGATACTCGGGAGTCGACTCGAGTCTCAGACATTGGTTCATGTAGACTTCTTAACTTATCCAAAATACTATGAACCAAGTCTAGAAACACTTGGACAGGATTTTCACTGAAACACTCAATTGAATTCATTAGTAATCACAAGATATACTCAATTGCTTTGAGCTCATCAAAATCAAATGGAGTTTTAATCAATCACTCCACAGGGTTAGATTTTCATTCGTGCTTTCTTTGAATATCATTTGTGGTACTTCTTGAATTAACTTAAGAAAGATTCTACCTACACTTGATTTGAAAACTATTTTTGGAATCACATTCGATATGTTCTGCTCTGAAATTATCTTAATTGGCTCTGGTCTATGCTCATTAATCTTTTTTCAACATTATTGCCTTGAGTTATATGATTCATATCCTTACAATAATTTGACATGCAAATCAGAGTACAATAAGAAATATTTGAGTATTCTTATCTTTGTGCTTAATGTTTCACTATCTTTTTGATGTTGTCAAAAAGGGGGAGAAATATCTAAGTATATGCTCATAATGCTTTATGTGTTGATTATGTTAAGTTGATTAAATCTAAAGCATTATCATAAAGTATATGTTAAATCTACTTCATGCAACTTAGCTATGCATTACTTCTAGAACACAATATATTCTATATTGCATATACTCCAAGTTTTGTCATCATCAAAAAGGGGAAGACTGATGACCCAAAGATTGAGTTAAAGATTGATTTTGATGATCACAAAACCTTGAAGTATAAATACTAATGTGTGTGTTGCAAGAAGAAAAATAATTTATTTTGCAAGGAACATAGCAAGTTGGATAAATACAAGAAGGCCTCAAAAGCTCTCAAGAAGAGTTGGAAGAAAGCTACACTTCATTGGCCCAAGTTTCAAGATCAAAGGATTCAAGTTGGAGGAGCAAATTCAAAGAAAAATTCAAAAAAATAGTCCTCAAGTCGACTCCTGGAAGTTTAGAGTCGACTCTGGCACTCTAGAGTTTCAAGAAACAGTGCTCGAGTCGACTCCGATACTCTACGAGTCGACTCCGACTGAGAACAAACAAAAAGACAGAAAGTTGATTTTCAGCGCTACAGTGCTCAAGTCGACTCCTACTTCAGCGCTACAGTGCGGAGTCGACTCCCAGCTACAGTGCCGACAAACTACTATTCACAAGTGACTCCTGTTTCAGCCGAGTCGACTCCTACTTCAGCCGAGTCGACTCCAGCACGCTGGGAGGCATAACGGCTAGTTTTTTCTTGATTCCAACGGCTCTATTTTTGTCTCTAACGGCTAGATTTTTGTTTCCACTCCCTCTAAAGCTATAAAATCAAGAGGAGAGCTAGGAAAGAAGGGATGGAAGTGGGAGAGAACACATAGAAAAGAGATCTCAAAGAAAAATCTCCCAAAAGCACAAAAGGGCCATTCAAAGCAAAATAGAGAGAAGAAGAGCATCCAAGTGAATTCCAAAGCTTCCTCTTCAACTGTGTGCTGCCTTAGTGATCTTCTACCTCGTGCCAAATCAGAAGAGGGTCAAGTAAAGAAGAAGCCGAGTTCCTTCATCTACAAATTTGTTTGAAGGCTTCTTCTCTTTACTCTACTTGTTTACATTGCTATATTTGCTTGTTTAAGAAGCTTGTATTTGTTTTAAATTCTTGTTCTAATATCTTGTAACTTGATTCAATCAAGGGATTGAATCAAGGGGTTAAGGTTTGTTGGTGAGCCAAAGGAAAAACCAACGTTGTAAGGTTGTGGTTGGTGAGCCTTTGGAAAAACCAACTGGGTTGATTGTGAACCCGGAAAACAATCGTTGTAAGGTTGTGGTTGGTGAGCCTTTGGGAAAACCAACTGGGTTGGATTGTGAGCCCGTAAAAACAATCGGTTGGTTCTAGTCGGTGATCCGGTGAAAACCGACCGAGTTCGTTGTGATCTCGCAAAACAACAAGTTGGGTTGTGAGCTTGTAAAACAACCGACTGTAATCTGAGGGATTATAGTGAAATTCTCAAGAAGTCTTAGGGAGTGGATGTAGGTGCTGGGGTGCACCGAACTACTATACATCTTTGTGTTTGTGATGCCTTATCTCTTGTATTTCATGCCTTACATTCATACTTGATTGTGTAATATCTCTAGCTTTGTTTTCTATAGAGTTACAAGTGATTGTTTAGAATTTGCTTAGCTTCCACTCTATTCTTACCATACACATAGATTAAAATTGATCATACAACTATAAGTTAATTTTAGATCAATTGCACCCTAAAGCCATAGTATAATTGCTCTAGCTTAATTTTCCACTGCTTTACTTGTAATTGCCTAGAGCTTAAGTAAATAACATCTTATCATTCCGCTGCATTCTATTCAAAGTAAAAATTAGGGAACATAATTTTTAGAAAACCCAATTCACCCCCCCTCTTGGGTTGTCACCTTGGGCAACAAAGAAGAAGGAAGACGACGAACATCGAAGGGGAGGAAGAAAAAGACGACGGCTCTTATTCTTTCTCTCTTGCTCACGCCAAAGGGAAGAAGGAGGGGGAGGGTCGCGGCAGCAGAGGGCTTCCATTCCTTTATGCTTCACACTAGGGCCCTTTAAATAGGCATCTCATGCCCATACAAATAAGGAATAATTTCAGAGATCAATCACTCCTTGATTCATCCCTCCAAAATCTGCAACACCCCTTACTTAATTCAATCGCAACCCTTACTTAAAAGAGTTTGAAGAGAATCCAAGGGATGTGCATATGCCATGTGGCAATCCGCATGAAGCAGAAGGAGGAGGAGGGGCATCTGCCCCTCCACATGGCGTGGGGCCATTAGAGGAAAGGAGGGGCGGACTCCCCTCCTTTCTTTGTGCGTGTGAGAAGGAGGAGGGGCGGACGCCCCTCCTTCTTTCCTTCTTTGCTCCACATGCATGGAGGGAGGGTTCCCTCCCTTCCTTCCATGCGTGGGTCTCCTAATCAAATTAGGATTTATATGGTCCCACCTGACCAATTGAATTCTAATCCAATTAGAACCCAATATGTCCTCCAAATTGATTTATATGAATCCTAATCTAATTAGAACTTGAATTGGACTTCATGAATCAAGTTCCTTATCTAATAAGGAGTTCTAATTAATTAGGCCTTCCCATCCTTATCCAATAAGGTTAAGCCTAATTTAATTAGGTCCAATTAAATCAATTAAATTGCAATCCAATTGCAATTCCTTCTTCTTTAACTTACTAACTCTTAGCGGGTTAAACCAATTGTTAATCAAATTGACAATCAATTTTAATTTCGATTCCAAATCGTAATCCAACCTTCGGAACGATCAACACCTCAAATGTGTGTGACCCCGTAGGTTCTATTCTGACTGGTAGTAAGATATATTATGATCTCTATCATAATATCATCGAAACTCCTTTCTATGAGTTGAAACGATTTCAACTCTACTCTTAGGGTTCACTGATCACCAAGTGAATATCTTCGAGTCTCGCAATCCACTAGTGACACCTAGCAGCATATAGTGACAACCCAGCAGAATGGAAGGGATGAACCTCTAGGTGCAGTTAGCGTATGATACAGTACCTCTATCATGGATTCCGACATGACGGAGGTTATGGATAACTCGTCAAACCCCATCGTCTGTCTTATGTCGGATTTATTTGACTCAAGTTCGAGATTGAAAAACTCCTTTTCCAGAACTGCCCTGGCCAAGATCTTTCAAACTTAGTCTCATAAATCATATAGGATCTCTCCTAATCTATCAAGGTTGATAGATCCCATCTAGATGCAGCTCTAATCCGATAGTGAACCTACTGCAGCCAATCTACACCACAATGACCCTTAGGGCTAATATTTATGTGCTCGTCAAACTACAGCAACCTCATCGTGATTAGCTGAGGCAACGCAGGTCTAAGTACTAGTCATACAACTGCAGCATCAAGTAAGTCACTGACGAGTGGATAGACATCCAAGTGACTTCTTACTTTGGTCACGCTCAGTACCCTTATTCTCTAATAAGCACTTGCACAATCACCCCAGTGTCGCCACACTGTGGACTTAAGACTCGTCCATCAAGAAAAGTGATCTGTGTACTAATCTTATCGGATCGATCACCGTCCTTCGTGATGATCCTTCGATCAGGAGCAGTTCAGGAAGTACCTAATGACACATGTCTTAAATTCTCAACTCTTGAGAATCTATGTTATTATCTCATTAATTCCTAAGACGATTCATGGACACATAATAACATGAATGAAAAGAAGACCCAATTTTATTGATGAATAAAATAATCAAGTACAATTGTTATGTCCTAGAATTAATACAATGTGTCTGCCATATTGGCTTCTAGGGCATACTTCTAACACAACTTGTCAAATCCAATACTCAAACTAATCAGGTGTTCAAAAATAACTTATTCACAAAAATACTAAATACATACTATATTCTTGTTTTACCTTCAAAAACAAAACAATTAGAATAGTAATAATAACATACTTGACTCATTTTATCAAAAAAAAAACGAAGATCATAAAATAATTTTAATAAACTAATTGTAACTTTCACAACATCATTTCTTCTAACAAATTTTGACAGAAAAATACTATGAAGTGTTAGGTTACTTACCTCTATTAGTGACAAACGCAAGTAGTGTTTACTAATCCACACTCCAAATTAGCCTCCAGAACATAAAACTCTTTGCTAGACTTCTTATTTGGATGATTGCACTCCACACAAATCAAGGCCGGCCATGAAAGAATATTTGTATAAAAGAAGGATGAAGACGACAAAGTGATGCTGATGAGTAGCTCGAATCGGTCAGAATGGTCAGATTCATCAAATGAAGTATCTAATCAAGGTAAGAGTAATAGATCCAGGGTTGTTAATCATGGGTTTCATGGATGGCTGACAAAGGTTAGGGCACAAGGTCGACTAGGTGACAATGTCTGAGGACCGAGGTCGGTCTGCTTTGGTTAATCCAACCGGTAAATATTTAGAATAAGAAACAAACCATGATATAAACAACAAACCAAGAATTAATGACGTGGTTTAACAATGCCCAACAAACACCAAGGTGAGGGTTGTCACACTGCATGTCGACTAGGGATCGAGATCCTTTACCGAGAATAATGTAGGTTGCAAGAGAGAGAGAGACCTTTTGAGATCACCCACCATCTAGAGAGAAAAAGGAGGTCTGAGAACAAAGAAAAAGGCTAAAGAGAGAAAAAGTATTTCAGATGTGTGACGATGATGGTCGAAAGTCTAGATCAGCAACCACGATGGATGGCAGAATCAAATCGATGGCTAGCAGAGGAGGACTGAACATAGAGGGCCAAAATAGGTATCAAAATAGGAAATACACAAGGAAAAGTATGGGTATTTGACTGAAAATTAGAGAGAGATGTGGCCTGAGGTGCTTGTAGGTGGTGGCCATAGGACTAACATCAGGTGGTAGGTGGTGGCACTTAAGATCACAGCCGGTGTGCGGCTAAAGGTGGAGAAGAGAAATAGAATAGGGTAATCATGTTTTCTAAAGTGGAAGTCAGAGAAAAAGAGGGAGAAATCTCTAATTTGCTTTTCTAGTTGGCATGCTGATGCAGCACCCGTCACGGGAGAGGCTGATGTTGATGCAGAACTTAGACGAGTAAGGCTGCTGTGGCGATAGATCAGAGAAAACAGGAGAGAGGGAAAGGAAGAAAGGAGAAGAAGAAGACAGGAAGGGGGAAAGAAGAAGAAGAAGAAGGAAAGGAAACAGGAGAGAGAGGGAAGGCAGAAAGGAGAAGAAGAAGAGAGGAAGGGGGAAAGAAGAAAGGAGAAGATGTGGCCTGTGGTGCTTGAAGGAAAGAAGGGGCGGAAGAGAAGAAGGAGGGGAAAAAGAGAGAAGAGAGGAGACGTGGGGAAAGAAATCCTTATTCACTTCATTGAAACCTTAATCATGATGAGAGACCCCTATATATAGGGCCCAAACAAGAACAATTAACATAAACCCCTTACACAAAAATAATTCCTAATAAAGCCCTAAAATAACACCAATAAAGCCGTACAACAATAAAATGCAAACAAGCCCAGAAATAAAATAAATTGCAAATAAAAATGTTAGACTAGATGGGTGGATGATCAGCTCTGATGTCCCCATGAACGAGGCCACCATGATACCCGATCCAATTAGTCAAGAGGGCATGGTCGATCCTCCCAGCAAAGCTAAATTGATTGAGGCCTGATAAGAAAGAAAGTAGCTGCTAAGAAAGGCAAAGGCAAGGCACCATTGGTGAGAGCGGAGGAGTTAGATTCAGACACCAGGGAGCCCTTACATGATTGGGTGCATAGATCATCATATGGCAGTAGCAATAATGATGCATTTAGTGACTAGAGAGGATAACAGACCACCATGTATGACTCTTAGCCCTAGGGTAGTCTTCAATTTACTAGAGAGTCCCAATTTGCTTACACCATATGGGATAGGGACCATAGTGCATGATCGAGAGACCGCAAGAATACGATTACATATAGAAAATAGGATCCTCAAGGTCATAGTGGGTACGAGGCTACCGCAGATGATATAGTACATGGGGTAGGATCCTCGATGTATTAGGTTCAGAATTCTGCACAAGATCCTATTACCCACAGGCTAGCTTTCCCTCATGGATATGGTACTTCAAACATATCTTCCTCTAGTATATATTATCCTACAAAGCTTGGAGTATCTTACAGGTCGGAATTTGCTAACGGCATATTCAGATGGGTTGCTCTATAGTTGCAGTATCAGGTAGATGACTCTTTTTAGAGCGACACTGTCACCCACATCATGTATAGGGACTATCTTAGCCGCGTATCTTATGGCGTCCCAATGAGCGTACAAAAGCGGGGGTTTATGTGAATAGAGCACTGGGTTGAGCCTCCTGCATACGAAGATGACCCCAACATCTAAGAGAGACATCACCATTCTACGAGACTATAAATGTCAGTATGTATTTAAATTGATTTTATACTCCATATTTTAATATTTTTTATGAATATAATAATTTATATACTTTAATTATATTTACCATTGAAATTATGGTCATTTTATAAACAAGAAGCATGTAAAATAAAAATGACATATTAAAGAACATCGAAACGCCTCAAAAAAAAATCAAATTAATGTTCAAATCACTCAACAACTTCATAAAACATCATAACCATCAAAAAAAATTTAAAAAAAATTTGTGTGCCAGTTTGAAACCTGTACATCTAGCCATACCAAATCTCAGTACGATACCGAACCCGAACTGATACTATATTGTACCGGCGCCCGACCAATACAAGTACCAGCACCAGTACAAAAAGCCTTGATACCAGCCATGAGGTTGGTATTTAACCTGGAAGTGGTATTGTAAAAGTTCTAGCTTTCTCCCAATTTCCTCAGCTTGTAACTCAGCATGCCTCTGTTTTAGTCCATTTGCAGCATAGCCTGGTATTGGCTTGAAGCCAAACTATTAAATCACTTGCACTAGATATTGTCTATGTTCATGTGGACCATTTGTTTGAATCCCGTCGTCCTACGGTAAAATTTTCATAATCCTCTGCCTCCACTTCTTTATAGATAATTGATGAGTCCCTTGGGCAGTACTGGCAACATCAGGGAATGGAGATGCACCCCCAAGCGTTTGCATTATACAGTAGAGAGATCCTTAGAGTTGCCTTCCACTCATTTTCCCGGGTAACATCCGAAACCATGATTTTAGTGCAAATGTAATAAAAATGGTAAAAATCTATATAAATAATAAAATAAAAAAAATAAAGGTTGGTATGGACCTCTTTCAAAAATCAAGCTGATAGTCTTGGCAACCTTGTTTCAGGCCTCAGGCCTTGAATTCTAAACTTGGCCTCATTTCCTTTTCACACTTTAGCATCTCTTGGCTCCTCAGCCATGCCTGCTAGCATGCGGTCGTTTCTAATTGCAAGGAGAGAGAGCTTAGTCATGGATGGGAAACAACAATACTGCTTGGAAAGCAACATTGGTAATGATTTGTTGGTGGGTCAGATCAAACTGATTTCTTTAGTACCATTTGGCAAGCAACCATCCCTTTAATGCAGCAAAGTTGTACTGTTATTCTTTAGTATTATTTGGCAAGCAACCATATCTTTAACACAATAAACTTGAGACTATGATTTGGAAAGAGAGCCTTCAAGGAGTAACTAGTACTATTAGTGCGCTTGTGCATAGGAAGCCTATCCCCCTGTGCCTTTTTAAAGGTGTTTCCAAACTTTGATATGGTTGTTGAGCTACCATACATAGCATTGGAATTGAAACTAGTTGAAGGCACAGTTAAACATGCCCTAACTGTGATCTGGGCCATGAAATTTTCAGTGCAACCACACAAAAAAAAAACACCTCCGCTAGTATTACCTCATACATAGAAGCCTTTAATCTGGCCTAATACACGATAAAGCCTGATCATAGTAGCGGAGATCAAGAATGAACAAAAAAAAGTACTGGTGGAGCCAAGTTGAAATGCAGAGAATTTCAGTTAGTGCTCCAGCCTAAAAAGTACAACTTACAAGAAAAGGAGATTGGGATCATCTTGTGGTTACCGGATGATGGGAATAACAAAGCAGAAATTTTGGCAAACAGATCACATTTACAGGTACCTAGGAGCATACCGATGGAATGAACAAAATACGAACAGTTAACATAATATAGTCATAGTTCTTAGGTTGTAACTTGATCATGAGCAAATTTGTTGATGTTGCACCCACAAAGTATGGAAAGTGCCAAACATTAGAAACTACCCGAGAAGGAGTTAGGAAATCCTTAGACCGAGACCCACACTATTAATAAAGCACTGCTTTTTCCTCACATCTACCTAACCAACAACTATCCTAAAGGGATGTCAAGCCCACCGAAATGAACCCGATGCACTTTGACCTCCAGTAACCCTAAACAGGGTTCAGGTAAAAGCTCCATATGCACGTTTACAAAGATGCAGAAGAATCCACCGTACATCTTTTCCCCAGAGAGGAAGATCCCACTGTACATCATGGAACTACAATGCTTACACTGTAGATTAGAATAGCATAATACATCTGTTTCTGTTGTAGTATGTGGAGCCTCACATCTGTTTCTATTGTTTCTGGATGTGCAAACATGCTTAAATCACACAGTGCCAGTATGTTGGCTAACTTTTTCCTACTTAACTACTTAATATTGATAATTCAGCACTTTTAATTTTGACTGTTTACAAACTCATGAGTAACCTGTGTTTAGTTTTACACCCATATAACTGCAAATAGGAAAAGATGAATTATAATTAGAATAACAAGCATTTCATGCCGTATACAAATTTTTGTTTAACTAAAATCTACACTGAGGCTAACATGGTTATATTCTAAAGGATTGTATAAATAGAGTTGCATTAGAGGGATAATGAAAAAAAATGACACTTGGGATTCTCATCGACAAAAATGCAAATAGGGGAAAACATGGACTGCGCGAAGTGCCATATGCTATGAAGAGGCTCTTGAGTGAAGTGCTACCAAGGAGGCGTAAGCCCCATCCTTGATATTAATCAGCATTTCATGCCTTCCTTTTTCTATGATCGCTCCATGTTTGACAACAGCAATCATATCAGCACCTCTTATTGTGGACAATCGATGGGCTATAACGATCGTGGTTCGATTGACCATGACTCGATCCAAAGCATCTTGAACAATTCGTTCAGATTCAGCATCAAGCGCACTAGTTGCCTCATCTAGCAACAAAATTTTGGGATCCTTCACTATGGCGCGTGCAATCGCTACACGCTGTTTCTGCCCACCAGATAACTGGATACCTCGCTCTCCAACTAATGTGTCATAACCCTGCAGTTTAGTTTTCATTGAGAGAACCAGGAGTTAATAAAACTCATTTTTTTGATGGGCATGTATTTCAACTACAGTAAAAAAGCGACATTTATGGAGAAATATAATCAGCTGGTATTATTTTAAGAAATAATACTAGTTATATGGTAGCATCCAACCTTCTGCAAACCACTGATGAACTTGTGGGCATTTGCTAGGTCTGCAGCAGCTACGATCTCAGCTTCAGTGGCTCGCCCTTCCTTTCCATAAGCAATATTAGCTCGGATTGTATCATTGAACAGAGATGGCTCTTGACTCACCAGACCCATCTGCTGCCTCAACCACCTCAGCTGGAACCTTTGTATTTCAATTCCATCTAGCAATATCTGACCCATATCAGGGTCATAAAATCTTTGCAACAATGATATGGCAGTTGATTTTCCACAGCCACTCTCCCCAACAATTGCAACAGTCTAAAAGTTCAACGAAGCTTGTTAGATTTTGGAAGTGAAACTTGTAAGTTTAAATAATAAATCTTCAAAGTTTATTAGGTATATTAAACAGAGAAAAAATTCCTTGAATTTTTTCATGAAACACAAAATAACATATATTTGTTTTGTATTTTATAAATTATAGGAGGGAATGTTTACCATTTGGCTTTTTGGACTGTTTTGCATTGGCGATGAACAAATCAAAAGTTATCTTCTTCCTCCCCCACCCCACCTTCATCTAAAGTCTTCAGTCTTGCACTCTTTTGGATTTTAAGCATTACTCCCTCGTTGAATAAGCTTTAAACTGTCACCAGTACAGTTGATATCTCTAACCAACAACTGGCCTTATGGGTCATAACAGATCTCTCGTTTGTAGTTTAGACTAAATTTGGCATGGGCAGAAATTTGGCACCCATTTCAGCAGAAATTGTAGCTTGATGGATAGTTGTTAATATATCCTGAACCTTTGCACAAAGCCTTCTAAATCAAACTCGGCAGAAATTGTAGCTTGATGGTTAAATTGTTTATACACGACCTGACAGGTTAATTGTTCAGGTTGCTTGTTAAACTTAAAAAAGTGTAAAAGTTGCGGCATATAATACAACGGAAATGAGTTGTTTTTTTTTTTTGTGTGTGTGTGTATTGAGTTTAGTTTATTCCACTTGTCAACTTGCTCAAATATAGAAGTTCAATATGTAAAAATATAACCATAGATGTGAATTGTTTGACATCAGAACCGTTACCTTTCCAGCACGGATAGCCAAACACAAGTCTTGGAAGATCTGGACATCTGGCCTTGTAGGGTACCTGAAACTGACATGCTGAAACTCAATGTTGCCCTTCACTGTTTCTAAGGACATCCCAGAAGCATCACTTGGATCTATCTTAGGCTTCCGATCAAGAATAGCAAACACAGAAGCAGTAGCAGATCTGGCTTTGGAAGAATCTGGTGCAATGGAGCTTGACTGAGATATTCCAACAGCTGCCATAGCAAGAGCAAAGAAAACCTGCAGCCAGAAGAAAGACGATTGAGATTGGCAAAAATAGAAAATACAGCTGTTCTCCTGATGTTAAAGAATTGGATGATGGGCTCCTCCCATTACCACAAATTAGATAAGAAAAATGAAAAAAAGCAATAGAAAAAATACATGCAATTATATCAAAGTTCAATGAGTTGTTTTAAGCATGAAAAGTTGTCACTTGAGATAGTGACATAAAGTTTAATCTTATTAGTATGAGAAGCATGGTCTTCACAATAGTTTAGAGTTCAAAAGCTTCTACAAGGAAAAGCTGTGAACAGCATCTGAGGCAACATCGTATGCTTCTAATGAACAGTATTCTTGCATCTCTTTGTTGTTGAAAGATGCAAATCTTGGCTCTGTTTTTGATGCTTTAGATGTCCCTAATGCTTCTCCAGGCATCATTTTATGTTTAACTTTTAAAATGATCTCGATGGTCATTAGGCGCATTACCGCATTGCTCTTGCCCTTTATTTTATTTTGTTTCTGGGTCCAGTCTTCAATAAGAGAGGCCGCCAAATTCCATGTTAATTGGTGATCTTCTATAGTCTATTTAGCTTACTGGTCTCCATTATTATCAGTATGAATAAAAGGGTATCCTGCTCATTGTAGCTTTGTTTTGAAACTTGCTAATGTCAAAGGAAAGGAGAAAAAGTTTCTTCTATTCATTTTCTTCTTTCAAATCAAACCACAAGATGTAAGAAAAAAGGCATAATTATCAGCTGTCACATCTTCAAATTGGAATGAAAATATTATGTTATTTTTATTTTTACTAATCATTGCCACTTGTATGTATGATATATGCTTTCCAGGACAAATATGGCAAGAACAAATCTAAAACTTTATAAAAAGCAACTGCCCAAAAAATATTTATTTTGTTTTAGAAGAAAATCATATACTTTTTAAAGGACAATAGAATCTGATAATGTTTTAGGAAGAAAACGGTACATACTTTAAAAACTTCTCCAAAAGTTGTCTTCCCATCCTCCACAAGCCGAGCTCCAGCATAAAAGCTAGTTGCATACACACAAAACAACATAAAGAAGGAGACTCCAAAACCAATTCCACTGATTATCCCTTGCCTTATTCCGGTTCTCATAGGGCCTTCACATTTTGCCTTGTACAGTTCGATGACCTTTTCCTCCGCCGAAAATGAAGCAACTGTTCTTATACTTCCGACTGCATCATTAGCAACTTGACTTGCTTCCTCGTACATCATCTG
Source organism: Phoenix dactylifera (assembly GCF_051530095.1). NCBI lineage: Eukaryota > Viridiplantae > Streptophyta > Magnoliopsida > Arecales > Arecaceae > Phoenix > Phoenix dactylifera. Next base: position 14,001,634 of record NC_143191.1, read on the forward strand.
CAGACATTTTTAAATTCCCACATAATCAGAAATCGATGACACTACCAAACTCTTTAGTCTGCAAAAAAAAAGGAAAAGAAAAGAAAAGAGCTATGTCCACTCAAAGTTATAGCTATAAACAAAGATATTTGAATTGTTACAAAAAGCTCTCTTAGATGCTATCTTAAAGTAACAATGTTTTAAAATTCTTAACTAATCTTACCAAAATTTGATGTTTCGTGAGTTAATTTAATTGTGAATAACCAAAGTAGCACTATCATGTGACCTATCTAATTTTATCAAAATGTATATATGCATTTTAATAATCTAAGCTAGATATAGCAGATTTCACAGAGTTCCTTATGAAAGAAGCAAACTTTTCAGAGAGTTGTATAGCCAAACCTTTGCATCTGCACTGAATCCCGTTATAAACTTCATCTGGATATATCCATTGAGACCTATGAGAGGTATCAGAGCCAAGATAATAAGAGATAGTTGCCAATTGGCAAGGAAAGCTATCAGCAAACCGGAAACCAAAGTGGCAGTGTTCTGAACAATTAGTGCAAGTGCGTCACCCACAAGACTCCTAACTGTAGCTGCATCTGCCGATAATCTTGCCCCAATTGCTCCACTCGAGTTCTCAGGTTCATCAAACCATTCTATCTCCATGTTAACCACCTTCTCAAATGTCATCAATCTAATTCTTCTTATCAATTTGCACCCAGCAACAGCAAAGAAGTATGATCTAGCTGGAAGTGCAAATAAGGACACCACGCCAAATACGAGGAACATTAACGACCAAAAATTGGAATCTTTCTTGAGCTTGTGTGGCGGCTGGTAAAAGCTATTTATCACATTGGATAAGATTATTGCGAATATCGGAAATATGACTCCATTGACAACAGCAGCTATTGAACCAAGTACAAACACTGGGAGCTCTGGTTTGTTAAGGTATGCAAGGCGGCGAAGAGGTACTTCCTTTCGTTCTTGAGCAGACACTTCAGTGTCTAGAATGTCAGTTCGCTCTGGTGTATTTGCTTGGATATCGGTTCCTACAGGCATACCAAGTGTCATTTGGAATGAGTGGTGACTAGTTTGCTCTTTTGATGATCCCCGGCTAATCGATTGGGTGAAGGACAGTTTTTTGCTAGAGCGCCTTCCTGAATCCCAGATATCAGATTTGTCATGGTCTGGTCCCATTGTATTATCTGATTCTTTGTTCATTTCCTGCAAGCGTATGAGTTGGCAATAAGCTCCATCTGGATCTTTTAACAGCTCTGAATGTGAACCTGGTCAAAAAGAAACTAAACTTCGCTCATCATGATAGTTAAGTAAACTCAAGTTTTTTGAAAGAAATAGAACTCCATATCAATGTTTCACCATAAAACCAAGCAATAAAATTTATCATCTTTTAACTTGACAGGGTCAAGATGGAGTAAACCAATTTAGTTGGTGCTCTGGCAAAGTAGAGGTTTAACTGTTGCAGCATCTAATTGATCCTTACCTTTTTCAACAATTGATCCTCGATGTATGACAGCTATTGTGTCAGCATTCCTTACTGTGCTCAAACGGTGAGCAACTACAACTGTAGTTCGGTTTGTCATGACTCTATCAAGTGCCTCCTGCACAATGTGTTCAGACTCTGCATCCAGCGCACTCGTGGCTTCATCTAGAAGTAAAATTCGTGGATTTTTCAGAATTGCTCTTGCAATGGCAATTCTTTGTTTCTGGCCACCAGATAGCTGAGTTCCGTGCTCACCAACCATCGTATCAATTCCCTGAACATATTGGATATAGCCATTTCAGATGATCATGAACTAATCCAACTGATGAAATTAAAGATCTGAGAGCAAGATGCCCAGATTCTTGTATACTTCCTATATATTGTTGACAATTATCAAGCATTCAGTAGTACAGGAAAAGAGTTAGTATATGACAATGATCGGTTTTAGTGATGACTGATGACTAACAAAATTTAAAATTTAAAAAAAAAATATTTGAAACACAAAACACATGAAACCTGAGGCATTTTATCGATGAACTTGGCAGCATTAGCTAGTTCAGCTGCAGCTCTGATTTCTTCAATAGTTGCATTATCTTTGCCATAGGCTATATTATCTCTAATGCTAGAAGCAAACAGGACGGGTTCCTGACTGACAAGTCCAATTTTGCCTCTAAGCCACCTAAGCTGGTACTCCTTGATATTTATACCATCAATGAGAACTTCACCAGCCTGTGGGTCATAGAATCTTTCTACCAAACTGATGACAGTGGACTTTCCACTTCCACTCTCTCCAACCAAGGCCACAGTCATTCCATTTTCTATAAAAAGAGAGAATCCGCGGAAAATTTGCTCATCTGGTCTGGCAGGATAACTGAAATGAACATCTCTAAATTCTATGTCTCCTTGAATGTCATCAGGCTTCTTTCCTCTTGCATCATAAGCATCGATTTCTGGCTTTCTGTTGATTGTCTGAAACATCTTATATGCTGCAGCTTGGCCTGCTGCAAATGCTGTCATGCATGGTGATGCCTGCCCTAAAGAGCTGGAAAATTCATATCAGAAGTACATAATATTAGGAAAAGCTATAAATAATAATTGAATATACTTATTGACTACCAGACAAATAAAGAAATGCTTTAGGTGCTATTAGCTCTTCAAGGTTGTAAATATGGATGGTGTGGCAAAAGATATTATATCATTGACATAGTTGAACAAAATAAGTACAATCCCATCAAGTTTGGTATAATTACTTTCTGAATATGTCGTATATCAAAAACTAGCCAGAGTTTTATGTGTCCAATGACAGAAGTGGTCAGAATATTCTACATCTATACTTCATAGCTGAATACAGAATGGCAGATCATAGTTCACGAGAGATATCTTTATATTTGTCACTGCTAACATCTAGGTGTACAGCCATCTGTATGTTTCATATCTCAATTCCTTTCAGCAGATAATATCTATATTTATGGCAACAGGCCATCTGTAATTTAAGTTTTTCTCATTCGATTCAATTTTGCATGGTATATAGGGTGGCTAGGCATGCAAGTACTGAAATCTGAAAGAAGTTTTAACAATTTTCAGTAAAAATATGAACCAGGTTTTAAGCTAGTTGTAGAACCGTGTTACAGAGATTGTAATTATAGAAGTTGATAGTACAGTAGGGGGCACTAGAAGATGCAATTTCAGGCATCGACAGTTAAGATTGATTTGAAAGAAAATCAGGACCAGATGGACACTATATATATGTAGAGACACATCAAGTACCCAAAATTGCTTATACTTATTTCCATGTTGATAAACAACTAAAACCATCAAACTTTGTCCCAACTATTTAGGGTTGGTTTCTTGAATCCTCAAAATGTAGTAAGTCCTATTAAGTTTCTACAGTGTATATAAGTGTATGCATGGGTTTGGTTGTATTTCTTTGTACAATTAAATAATTTCTAATATTTTGTATTTTATTCAGACTTTTACAGAAACTAGTAGAAAATACTGTAATCAAATGCAACTAGCATTTATGTGATGATACATCCAGGTAAAATATTTTGCAAAATAAGTTTTTCATTGAAAGAGAACACTAAACTTGCATTTCCTCCTAACATGCTAGTCAAGACAGTTCGTTTCATTTTATTTTTCAGAGAAATTGCCATGTACTGGATGGAATTACTTGCACCAACTTGTTTCAGTAAAATATGCAAAGAAATAGCAACTTACAAGGAGCCTGTCAGGACTGCAAATATCACATTAATGACATCAGCACCTGTGTAACCTTTGCCCAGTATCAATTTTGATCCATACCATATGCCCAAAGAATACCCACTGAACAAGAAGAGCATGACTGTGCCAAGACCTAGTCCTGCAGCCAAACCTTCTTGAACACCTGAACTGTAAGCACTTTTTAGAGACTCACTGTATTTGTTCACTGCATGTTTTTCCCCAGTAAAAGAAGCAACCTAAGAAAAGAACTTCAGTTGGATTTCCACAAGAAATAAGTATAAATATCAAGAATAAAATGGTAAAGTCCTCCTGTCCTAGAATACTTGTAGAACTTACTGTTCTAATTGATCCAATGGTCTGTTCCACGACAACTGCAGCTTCTGCATAAGCTGCCTGTCCACGTGATGCCATCTTGGATACAACGGTGGACATGACTCCCCCAGCAACCACAAGTGGAGGAATTGTTGCTAGCATAACAAGGGTGAGAAGCCACCCTTGAACAAATGCAACCACAAAACCTCCAATGAATGTCGCTGTTAATTGAATGAACTTACCAACCTGCAAAAGTGCAAATAGATACTTTAAAATGAGGTCTATTAGGACATTGCTCGGAAAAAGATATCCATTAGGAAACCAAAAATATTTCAGTTGTCTAGAAGACTCATAGGATTGGAAGTCACAAGAAACCTTCAGAAGAACTGACTTTCCAAAATGAGCCTTACTATGAAATGCATAAATTTGCAAAGCAAAAAGCCAAGTTAAAATGCACAAAATGGTACCAGTACCTTTTCACCCATGGCATCTTGAATAAGGACAGTGTCCCCCGACATTCTCTCAACAACTTCTCCTGTATTGGTTTCCTTGTCAAAGAATGCAATATCTTGACGTAATATGGTTTTCAAGTATAAATTCCGTATTTGTGCAGCTTGTCTCTCCCCAGTAGCCATCCAACAAGTCACCTCTGACAAACAAATTAGGCCATTGGAGTCTCATAAACTTTAGAATTTGAAAGAAAACTTAGCTCTTATGTATTACAAATAGCAAAAGGGTACTCACGGAAGAAAGATGCTACGCCTGTCCCAATTGCCAGATAGACAAACTCAAGCGCTACCTGAACATGATTAGACTCATTCATCACTTTCTGTTGAGTAGAAAACAAATGAAAACAGAGAGAGTTGCCATCCATATAAACCGTTGAAATTTCAGTCCTCATACTAGTTAAAGAAACTTCGGAACTAACATAAGATACTTGTCATAATTCTCGATATCGTGAAGCAAACCAAGCAAAATGACAATTGATCAACAAATGACGAAAAGAGAGTGAAAACAGATTCATGCCAAAAATTTTGAGCATGATCACTGCTTGTTCAAAAAACTAGCATCCACACGAGAAACATGCACACCTTGGAAACTCTATGAACCACATCATGGACGTCTGCAGCTCCTCCAAAAGAATCAACCAAGTCTCCAAAAAGAACTGTCATGAGTGGCAGCGCGAGCCCATTTGCCACCGCGCCTGCCGTCCCCAAGACCATCAGAATTATATCAGTTGAGTCTGCAAATGCGAACAGCTTGTAAAATGGAACGGCATACTTGCCGTCGTCCTGCTTCCCATTCTTCTCACTGTCACGCCGATCCGGCACCTTTGCAGGCTTTCCAGAAGGAACTTCCACTACTGAATTGCTACAGGATCCGATATCATTGGCCCTCACAGCATCTGCAAGTTCGATATTCATCTTTTCTCCTTCAGCCCCCATCTCTGGTCTATGAACTCAATAGAGCTCTTTGAGTACACAGTATCTAAAGATCCCCCACCTAGCAAATATCAATGAATGACCTGCCACAACACAGAGAATAATGCTTTAGGGGGACAAAGTTAGAGCCTTCAACCTAAGGGTGAGTCCCTAATTTGAACCAAATTTCTTGGGACATAACCCATGTTAAAGTTCAGAAAAAGAAGGCTTGTGCTACTTAAAATGGAAATAGATAAATTTGTTCTATGTAACATTGAGGAGTAGCAAACAAATGCAGAGCAAAGAAGAGAAGACAGCATCTGGAATCTAAATTTATGGATTAAAAGCAAGAGTCATGATCTCTTATTTAAAAAGGGCTGGCACAATAGAGAGTTTACGGCTTTCCAAGAACATAAATGGTTCAAGAAAACTTGTAAATATATTAATTTTTTTTTCTTTAGAATCGCAGAGATGGAAACCAACGGGAACAAAAGCAAACCAGGCAATATGAAATCAAGTTGATACATTAAGACTTGCCAAACATAAACGGTCTTTACAAAGATCAACTGCGGGAGAAGAGAGGAGGAGGAGGGGCTCCAAGAACCCCAACACTTTCACCACCCCACTTCAGGAGGAGGAGCAAACATCACCGCAGGAGAGGAGATAGCAAGTACAGCAACTCAGCTTAGTGTCACAACTCACCATTTGCAGGCCAAATAGGGGCTTGACTTCAGATCTAGAGCTCATGGGGGTCTGAAATTTATACATATATAAATCTCGTGTCATTATGAATCGCTGTCTTCGAAACCTTTGAATAGGCACAAGCTTTGGGAACGCAAGAATGAAGTTGGTGAAAGACCAATTTCTCCTCAAGTCAAATTGTAGCATCCTTTTGTCGTATTCACCCTTTTTTATCCTCCTTTTTCTACCAACAACCCTTCAACCTTTCGCAATAGGTACCTGCGCACTAAAACTTTTAGTATATTTCAATTAGATACAAAAACTTAAGATTTCATTGCAATACACGCGTGCTTATAATGTTATAACAATATATTTTTTACATTTCATAAATGCCCTTCTCAGTAAATTAGTCGGGGGCTTCAGCACCAGCCCGTCCCGAACACCACCATCCCCCACCCACTCAACCACATCTACCCCAAAACCCACATGATTTACCATGCCCACAGTATCCCATCCCCACCCATTCAACCAGTCCTCCACTCTAACCATGGCTTGCCTCCTCCATTTCTCTATTTCTATCATCATACATATAAAAACCTAAAATCTCATCTAAAAAGACTAGCCATAAAATATTATTTAGATTTTTTAATTCTGTATCAGTGTCCAAAATCTATCCAGTGTATAGCTGATGTAAGATTAAAAATATGATTACACGGATCTTCACATACTCCTTCTATTTTATGTCTTAGCATTCTCGTCACATGATCAACCCAAATTGGCCCGCGAACCCATGTTGTAGTATTCTATAGTCCACATGGACCATGAGCTAGATTCGCTCTAATATCCTTTGTAACAAACTAAGATATCACCTAAAAAAGTTAGTAGAAAAGTGTTATTTGAGTTTTCTGAATCTATATAAGTACATAAAATCTACCTAATGCACAATAAATATGGGATTGAAGACATGTCCATACATATCTTCACCATAAGCCAAGAATGCCCTACTTCTATTTTAGCTCTTTCTTCTTTTTGTCCTTTTTTTTTTTTTTTCTTTAAAGATAAAATAGCCTTTTAATTTAATCTCTAAAATTGTAACCCTTATTACTACAAGACAACCACAATAATAAAATGAAAGCTTGAAAAGAAAGCACACATTGATATTTGATGTCATATCATGTAAGAGTTCCTGTTATGGGTTTCACAGACTACTTCAACAAGGATAATAAATTGGGTATCGTATTATATGATCTGTGCCAATTTGGCAGCGGTTCAAATTTTGAGGGTTAGAAAAATGAGGATATGAAGTGACATTGGATTTTTGCTTTAAAATTCAGATAGAAAAAGAAATGGAGAGCATGTGTCTTTTTAAATTCGTCTCTTGAGACTTAGCAGGGTTTAATTCCTTCTTGTTATCATTCCTATTTTGCAGATTCCTTCATTCTATCGGCAGTAGATGATGGTGATAATAGAATATTTCACCACTAGCTTGGAATATGTAGTACGAAGAAGAGGGAAAACATCGATTGCTGTTGAAGTTTTCAAGTAGGTATAGCACTTTTGGGATTCCTATAATTTTTTAAGCTCACACGGCAAAACAAGAATGGGTGCTTTCTTGAGGATTGTTTGGTTCGCTAAGAAATATTTTTTTTTTAAAAAATATGGTTTCTGGAAAGAAAATTTTTAGGAAGAGAATGCCTGAAAATATACTTTTGGCATGTTTGGTTAAACATGGAAAAGTGACAGATTTTTAGAGTGCTTATGTTTGGTTGAGCATCCACTTTCCTGAGAAAGTTATGTGTAATTCCTATTGTATCCTTAATAAAAATTAGGTCTTTAATGCCTCTTTAATGCTAAAGGGTCTTTTTGGAAAAAAATAAAGATTGAATGATTCCCGCCTCATGGGAAAGTAACTTTTTCATATTTCTTATGGGAAAGATTTTTTCATGAAATGTGGAAATCATATTTTCATGGGAATACAACTTTTCTATCTCTCTTTCGAAAACTCCAACTAAACAAGAGGCATCTCATTACTTTTTTGTTGACCACATTTTTTCTTCTCCTTTTTCTGCGAACCAAATGAGCCCTTAGCATTTGGTAGTTGAAGTCTGGTTTGAGACAGCTGGAATAAGGCTGGAGTGGCTATTCCAAGAGCTTAATAAGAAAATACAATAATAAAATGAGAGCTCGAAAAGAATGGATGTTTTTTTTCTTCTTATGCTGTTTTTTTTTTTTCCTTTTTCTCTTTGAGTTAAAATATATCAGATGGGTTCTTTCATTAGTGATGGAGGAATTGCTTTCGTTCAAAGGTTGGAGCTTTTAGTAGTATAGGTTGGTGATGTTCCCATGATGCTAAATAGGAAGAAGAGAGTATTAATGGAGGACTAGACAGCAGGAGAAGCTTTAAATTTGAAAGGGCCATATAGATGGCTCTAAAAGGCTAGTGGGGGGGATAAGGCTCTAAAAGGCTAGAGGGGGAAAAAGTTTCCTTCCAATTGGTAACACCTATCCTCTAAACAGATGGAGGGTAAATTAGTCATTTTCTATTTTTTATTAATGATGTTAAGGTACTGGTAGATGGCTGATGTACAGTACAACCAAATCTCAGCCTTTAGAGTTTAATTGAAAAAAATTAAAAGTTCTGAATCCTGATGCGTACACGCAAATCGCAGAAAGTCGATTAAAAGGGTGTTGTTGTAATTTTCTCAAAATTGTTGATTTTTTTTCGTTGCCTTTGATTTTTTTTTTTTTAACAATAAGGGCTTGTGCCTGATAAATATAAATACAGTCAATAAAATTAAAAATAAAAAATTATATAAAATTTTTAGTAGCAATGATGGACCATCAAGATCATGACGGCGACCATCGTAGACCATGGCGGTGACGCATGAAATAACAGTATGGAGTGCGGTTGGCCGCAGGATCCATAGGTGTAATTCCCCCCCACCAACTTGCACAAATTTTTAACATTCTACCGTCCGCTACCACTATGGCTTGTCGGTACTCCGTATCCTTCCTGTTAGGCCTTAGTGGACCAGCTGAGCGTAGCAACCGCTTTACATGAGTGGAATCTAGCCCAACCCCTTGATTAGGTATTATTTCTTTACTTTTTGGTAGAAGATTAGGTCTTATTTTATAAAAACACTCATAATAGCATTTTATCTTTGAAATTAATTATCATACTCTTAGCATGCAAAAGGTGAGTGTTATATTAAAAATGAAATTAAGAATCATGACATGGGGAGCGCTATTTTGATTCGAAAATCATAATTTGGTCTAAATTTAGTCTTACATAATGGCGCATGGTTCTAATAATGTTTACGTGCCCATTTTTGAGATTCTAGCATATGCTAACATTGGTGCATGGTAAAATAGAAGCGACAAAAATGTATGTAGGAAAAAGTTTAATGTATGACTTTGATGATGTTCTTTGGCAGTATTGTTAATGTTATTTTAATGAAATTCCCAAGATTAGTGATGTTGACAGAGATGATCACAATTCAAAGGGACATTTAATGGATGAAGCTTATGTCACGACCTTATCCATTCTCCTCAAATAAAATAATAAAGAAACGAGGGTGGAACCCATATTATTATTCAGGTTTAGTGCCTCTAGTCTAATAAGTCAAAGTAATGCAAGTGTTCAATTTTTTTTTGAGCAAAATCTCATAAGCTTAGTGGAGAAAGAGATCTGTAGTTCTTTGAGGCATTTCCCATATACTAATTTAGTCCTTTGAAACTTCGACTTGATTAGAGATGGCAATTAAAACAAGGTCACCTATCATGTCTCCTATACAAGGTGATCCAGTTTAAATAATTTTCAATTGGAAGACTTGGATCCAAATTCTAAACCCATCTCATATAAATACATCAACCTAACTTGTATCTCGAAACCTTTTTTATGTTTATGTTGGTTGCCCACCTTACATTCACTTTAGAAGCATGGCCTAAAATATAAGTGGACTCTGACATGATAGAATGACGCATGAATCGTTGAGGTGCTCATCATGAGATCTTTAGGTCCAAGCAAGGCATACATAGTAGTGTTTGTTCTCTGAAAGCAATATTACGAATCATATATACATATTTCTACGGAAGACTCACCAACCAAAGAGTTAGGCCTTGGGGATAAAGTTCCTTGGTTCCAAGTTCCAACTAATTTTTAGCATATAATGTTGGAAAAGTGCTTTGTCTGGTCGCTGTCCAATGACGTCCATGTTTATAAAAATTATATCAGAGAATTTTACTAAGTTGTTTTCAATAATTTTAAAGGAGTATGTAGCAAAGTGTCGACCACAGCATCCAACAACTCCACAAATGGGCGTCTGCTTCTCCATCATGCAAAAAAAGTGAACGTGTCGCTACTCCCATCCTCACCTACTCATTTGGTGGTTCTCGGCCCAGCGTGGTCGATGGTAACTTGGAGATCTATTCCCCATAAAAGTTAGATATATTTTAATATTATATACTAGGATTTAGTAAGTGGCATCAAATTCCCATTGTTTTTTAGGTCCATTGAATTATTTTTTTCCATGCAATTCTTAAAGTCATTTTTATAGATGATGTATGCAATGATGCCTTCCTCTTACATTAGTTTATTAGCGTGTGGCATAATATCTACCATTTACTTACTAGGGATGGCAATGGGATGGGTCTGGTCAAGTTTGAATTGTAATGAGATATAGGTGTTAAAGAACACTTGTCAAGCTGAAATCAGATAGGTAACTTGACCCAACATGTACATTGCAACGAGTAAATAGGTTGGATCTGACCAGTTTGAAAACATATGTTAAAAATGCCTTCAATAAGTTAAAACATACTTTTAATGGTTTAAATAGTCTTCAAGAGGTCAGAATATGACTGTGATGACCCGAACAAACTATCAAACGGATTGAAATGGATTAGAAGGTAAATTGGTTAGTTAAGTCGACCCATTTATGACCCAAAATCTCTTAATGCAAAACCAAACCATTTTATCTCTGGCCAATTATGAGTCGATTTGGAGGGTTGGTTATAAATTACCGCCCCTAATTATTACGCTCCCAAATTTACTATATTTAGTAATTATCTTATGAAAAACTACATATTATTTTCTAAACAATAGCTGATTAATGGAATTATATGGCAAACTTTTTATTTTAAAAAAAATAGAAGATTACCCAAAAAATAAAATAAAATAATATTGTTTTTATGATTCTGATTTTGAGAATTCATTATGTCTTTCTAATTAGTTGAGTAATGTCAATATTTTTTGAATGTTAGTTAACCAAAACTAATGAGATGCATATATCTAAGTTTTGAAAATAAGTTAAGAGTGAGCTCCTCCCAAAAGATGATTTATTAATCTTGAATTAGTTAGACCGCGATCAATCCAAGTTTTGAAAATTAGTTAATAGTGAGCTCCTCCCAAAAGATGATTTATTAATCTTGTACTAGTTTGATCACACTAGCTCTCATTAAGAGCCTTCTTATTATAAACAAAAAAGCTAGAGGAAGTCAATGGTAAACAGCTAAGCAGCCTAATCTAGGTAAACTAGTCTCCCATCTACTAGACATCATCCACCCTTATTTAACAACTTAAGCTTTCTTAAATTTTATTTATGAAAATGATTGCCACATATGATGATGCTTCATATATAGTACCTTGGACCAGTTTTCTATCTCGAGAAAAAGAAAAGAAAAAAATTGCATGTTATACAAGAAGGGTTTGTAGATGTAGGATCAATAGAGAGAGCACCGATTAGTTAAATCGGTAAAGTTTATATATATGTATTAATTCTAGAGACCCAAGTTCAAGTCTCAACTTCAATATGGATCATGTTCTTAATAAGTTATCAATTGGTGTTTCTTATCTTAGAGCTTGTATTTGTTAACCATTTCGGCCACATGCATCTCATGTGCTATGCTCCAACTTGTAAGAAAATGAAAAGAGGTGCTAGAATAAGTGTTTTATCAATTCTTGACGCTATAACTAGATTTGGAAAGAGCTAATCTCTAAGTATTTCTATCTCATACTCACTCTATCCTGGGGCGACTCCAATACCCTGCTCCTTACCACATGGCAATACCATATAAGCAAGGACTTAGGCTTTAAAGGAGAACAACCCACTATCACTTATAAAAAACAATCTCATGCATGGATTTGAAATTGCATTCAAGTAATTATGTTGCAAGTCATTTATTTATCTCATCTTTCAGAATTGCAACACTCAGAATTGATTCCTTGTTGCAATTTGTTCAAAATAACTTATTGAAAGCCTGGGCTTATGTTTAATTTATATTCATATTCACGAAATAGCTCGGTAATATCTCGTATCCATGACCTTTTCGAATAAATATAGCTTTGACGCATCCAATTCATATCCATATATTAATTGTTTAGAACAAATGCAAATATAAATTTTAATATCTGTTTAACATCCGACAATTTATATTCATACCCATCGGAAAAAATATATATGGATATAATGTAACAATATCCAATCATAGCGATCCTTCTTTAGTCCTAATTCTTGTCCAATCATCCACATTCACTAAGGTGGTATCTATCATTAAAAAAAAAAAAACATGAAAGCTGAGATATTAGTGAGGAAGTAAATGAAGAAACTTGGAATAATATTCGAGATAATCTAAAACAAGCATAATTAACAATGAGAATCTCTAAACTAGCTGCAAATAGTTGAAAGAAGGCCGGATAATTATAGTTACAATTATTTTTCAAAAAAACAAAAAGAAGTGGGATGTGCAAGCATTGGTATCAATTGTTATTCAATTAAATACTTTAAATCAGAAAGCCCCACCATTTTGGGAACATCTGCAACCCCACCTAAAAAGTAAAAAGCCAGAACGCAGTATGTGTGCGGATTCCGGTACTGGAGTTTGTGAGATGTTAACAGGTCAAGGCCGGCGTTCAAACGTTTCAACATGGCCAGCCCAATTGACACCAAGAACATGCAGCCAGGCCTAACAATTCATCTCGTTTGACATCCCTGCGCACCAACTTCTGATGTCACTCTTCACCTACTTGGGGAACGTGCCAGTATCTTTCCCTTAATATTAGGGAAAGCTATTACATTGCTGATACCAAAGAAATGTTGGGCTTTGTCATTGTCGCATTTTGTCCCATGGGAGCCACAAAAGCTAGGTTGGTGAAGCCAATGGGAAATCGTCACGGTTCGCAGAACAATCATCTCTCCCTAGGTTGACAGGACAACCAATAGAGTGTCTGCTTCTAAGCTGATGGTTGTCATATTACATGCCTTTGTTTGTTATCTCCGCACTAGTTTCTATTGATTGTTAGAGATCTATCAGTGCTTGTCCCTTCAATAATTAGCCAGGTGCCTGATGCTCACAGAAACAAAATAAGCTGATTGAAATAGTACACAGTCACATGAATATATATATATATATATAGTAGGGAATAAATTTTTTTCATGCATGTCAAATAGTTTCTTATAAGAGCTTCTGGTTTTGTAATTTTTGGCACAGGTATTAGATGCATGTCGTTCTTTTCTTAAGAAAGGAAAAAGAAATTCCTCTTAGGAATCGTTTAATTAGGGTATATCAGATTATAAAATAATTTGATGATTCCTAAAAAAATTTTATCTAAAAATAATTATAAATTTTATCATATTTGATTAGTGAAAAAATTATTTTGAAAAATGGCATAAAAATAAGATGAATATGCTTGGTTAGATGTAATCTTATATAAAAATATTACCAAATTTCTAACAATATCTGTAAATAAATAATTCAAATAATAATATATTTTTTTAATCTATTTGCTAGCTATTTATGGCCCATTTACATAAATATTGTCAATATTGACTATTTTGAATATTATAATATATTTACCTAAGTTAATAAATATTTTAAAATTAATTATACATAATATTTCTTATTATAAAGTAAATTTTACTATGTTTGGTATATAAATAAATATATTAATTATTAAAAAAATCATATGTTAGATTTATTGATAAGTAATAAATATTTATGAATTATTTATCAAAAATTAATGTTATTAATAAATATACTAATATATTAAATATATTATTGTTTATAAATACTGCTAATCGACATACTAAAATATTTGTAATATATTTAATATAATAAATATCAATATAATTAATATTTGTTATGTATTATAATTAATATAATATAAGTGAGGGTACTTTTGTCAAGAAATGATATTTTTAGATTACCTCCATTTAATAATCTAGTATGAAAAAATAGAGATAAGATGCATCATTTATCTTACCATCTTGTCCACTTTTCATGCCAAATATAGTAATTTGATGTAGAATTTATTTTTTTATATCAAATTACATCCAACCAAACGGGCCCCAAAAGAGATGCATGGTTGATCCGCATAGGGGCATTAAATTTTGTGAGAAGATTTATGCAATCAGCTTGCAATTTGGTTAGCTTTTTTGAATGCATAATAAAACTTGTAGGTACATGAAGAATTAGTTTCTACAAATGTAATAAATAGTCTGAAAATGGCTACATCTTTATTTTTATTTTATTTTATTCTATTTTATTTTGATAACAGTGCTGCAGATGGAGGCAACCTTATCTCAAATATCCCTATCCATTCAAATCTAGCGAACGTGGAATTAGATTCCAGCTCACTTAGTTTGATTGCTTTATTAACTTAGACTCTATTTGGTATCATTATCACTTTTTTTTAAAAAAAATAGAAATAAAATTTTATTTCTATTTCTTTTTAAGATTTCTAGAAACTAAAAATATGATTAATGATGAGAGGAGCTGCTTGACCATGTTGAAGTTAAGATGCAATGCCATGATGAACTAAAAATAGAAATCTTTTTAAGATTTCTAGAAACTAAAGGTCTTAAGAATAGAGCAAGTTCGGGCAACATTGCAGGCAATGGCAGCCATGATGAAGTCCGGCTATGACCACCTAGAAGACTATAAGGTCGGTAGGCAATGTCGTCTTATCGCCAGCAGGGAGCTCATCGAGGGATGTAGGAGGAGGTGTGGAGCAGGGGAGAAAGCAAGAGAGAGAAAATGGGTCTAGCAAAGGAGGCTCACATGCTCGACGACAATGAAGTGCTCGAGACAAACATAGAGAGGTCGAGCGAAGATCACGGGAAGATATGGCGAAGGGGGTAAGAGAGGAGTGAAAACTCACTTTTAAAAAAAGTAAAAGTGAAAATTTTTCACTTCTATTTTTTCCAACAAAAAAAAAAAACCAAGCATATTTTCTGCATCAAATTCCATATTTCTGTTAAAAAGAAAAAAAAACAAAAACAGAGCCTACTGGTTTACCGTGCATAGCATACTAGGCCGCCCTAGTGGGCCTAGGTATAAGAGGCCTCTTGACCTGCATGCTGGTCATGCTTTAAAATATGAGCACTGATATTTATGTGCCTATCCCCACTTGAAACCACGCGCAAAGTGGGATGGGATATCAACCACCACGGCACCAGGCTGCTGACAATGAGAATCAAAACTAATGAAACTTATCCATAATCATTGCAACTACATGATTGCCTCAATTCCATAGTTATTATAATACATTTCTTCCATCATTGCATGACATGATTGGAGAAAACATCTTAAGGTTTGTTGCAATTGAATCCTTATTTCAATGATGCTTCACATTTGTCAAATTTCCTCTTGTTAGTTATAAGCTTACTATTACGCTAGAGCAACTAAGATGTTAATATCATATTCCCTCGTGGAATTTCACTTGTTAATTCCAGCTGATGCCGTTGGTTCATTTGTTGAATCCTAAAAAATAACTATAACCTGATGAGTTGCAACATGAAACCACTTGCAAAATTTAATTTTTGTCGGAAATTTTTTGTTATTTTTTTATTTTAAAAAGGTTTAAATTTTTAAATCCATATTGAATAATCCCATATTGAATGTTTAAAAATGCAAGCAAATTGATTTGCATTTATTGAAGTTCTGAAGTTCTAGGTCTAATTGAGTCTTACGGATTTTAGGCTGATGACAACGTGGCTCAGCCGGCCATATCGAACATCTGCTAATATTTTGGGCCCTTATGAGGCTCCGATGGAGATAGACCTTTAAGGGTTTTATTTAGATAGCCATTGACACTATTATGGTGTCTTCAAAGTTACCTGGATCAAATCAATATAAAAGCTCCAAGTTCAAGATCTTGATTATTGATCTACAATAATAAGAAAAGGCTTTTTCTTTGCTTCCGCCTCTTTGCTTCTATCAAGAATTCTAGTTCATTTTCTTCTTTTTTTTAATTTTTTTCCTTTTCTTTCTCTTCCTGCTCTTCATATCCTAAGCAACTAAAGAAGTTTTTCGGATCAGACCTCCATGCGATCAAGCTTGTGATAGAAGGCTAGGTCTCGGGATAATCCGCTAAATACCTGAACGAGGGTGATGAGTTCATTTTTAGGACAGTGTTCCTACATGCCTCATTCCAGAACGGCTCTATAGTTTTTTTTTTTCCTTTTGCATCACTCAGTTTTAAAAGATTATTTCATTTGTATAATATTATTTTTTTGTATAACATTTGTATTTCAAAATGATCTGCAAATATTAGCAAGGTTTTTGCAAAATTATTAGAATAGTTTTCTACAAGTGAACATTTGAGGCAAAAAATAAATCCCAATTTTTGGATGATTGATCCTTTTAATTCGGTCTATGTAATGTTCTTTTTGGGAACTAGAGGAAATGCATCTAAGATACATCAATTAATGGATATGAGAGGATTAATGTTGGATCCCCAAGAACAAATTATTGGCTTACCTATTCAAAGCAATTTACACGAAGAGTTTTTTTTTTTTGGATAGAATATATAATTTTTTGCTGCAGAGTCTGCAAAAGAGTTGGAAATACTGTTATATGAACACCACATGCCGGATACCTTATGTGTCGACTTGTTGAAGTAGTTCAACACAATTTTTATTCATAAGATAATAATAATAAGGTTGCATTTCAGGCCACCCTCCTCCACAAAGTACAAAGAGATTATATTAATATTAACAACTTTCTCCTCTGGGCGAAGAGGATTATAACAATCGCTTATTATTGCTCAACTTTTTGGTTGCTAATAGAGATGGATTTGAACTGCATATAGAGTTGGACTGTTGGACTTGGGCTGCAGCACGAGTGTGTATGAGGTGCTTGTTGGCTCCAAATGTGGCCTTGATTTGGGCTGTACATGGAGTTGAACTTGGACGGCTTCAAGGCTGGATATGAGCTACTGATGGTCAGCTGGCTGGGATGCGATCTTGATTTGGGCTGCACCAAGTGACTGAAATGGGAACAAACAATCCACCGAGTGGTTGGCACTCGGAATACCTTTTTAAGCACTCGGAATAGGACGACATTGAATAGTGGGGGAGTTTGTACCAAAAAAATAGTGGGGGAGTAGCATTCACCTTGTTGTCAGAACATGAGCACAAGCTGCATTTAATGTAGTTAAGAAAGCTGCATGAAAAGTGGGCTGGGCCTTAGTGTTGCAATTGGGCTCCTCATCTAATTTTGTCGGGTTATCTCAGATTGCCATGGGAAAGGTTGCGACCCACAGCATCATGCAAGGTCGACACTAAGAGCCTGATCGGGCACTCTTGGAGTCAAATTATTATTATTATTATTTATTTTTTTTTTCGGTGAAAACGGCAATTCATATAACTCAAACGTGAGTACATCCTGCCAAGTCAGAAGAAAGTAAAGAGTACAATGGGGGTGGGAGTTCTATTGTGGGCGTTCACAAGAACTTTCCGAAATGTCGTGCAACATAGGAGGTGACCCAGTCTGTAGCCTTGTTCACCTCCCAAAAAGCATATACTACCTAGTACTCGCCCAGCTCCACCACCAGCCTGCGTGTCTCACGAATAAAAGGATAACCATCTCCATACCCCTCCGCACCTCGTATCCATTCGATCATCATCGATGAGTCTCCCTCGATGTACACCCGCTTGGCACCGAGCACAAGTCGCAGTATTTTAAAGGCTCACGCAAGTTTTAGCCTAAATCCCAGTCTAGGGATCTGTTTGGCTGTAGAAAGCCAAAAAAAAAAAAAGGACTTATAGAGATTTTTTTTTTTTTTCTCTCATAGAATTTGAACTAAGGGATATTGGTTTGATATAGACCTCACCCGAATAGACTGCTCTATCAACGAATATAGCAGAAGATTTTTGAGAGCTGAATTTTTCAAATAAACCCTATGTTCTAACAACATATGAGATGACTTATTTTGCTGAAACTTGGGCCATCTTAAATTATATAATGATTTGCTACAGTAGATGGTAATGATCCACAGCTATCCTTCACTATTGGTCGATATTGCTCAAATATTGATAAACTTTTACAATCTGAACCCCAAAACTTGGACTTAAAATAAGAAATAGGACTTTAGGTTTAATCCAAAGCAATCCAAGTATTCAAAAGGAGTTATTAGACTTGCCTCCTACCGAAAGGAGATTTATTAATCTTGAACTAGTGCATGGCACTCTAGCTCTCATCGCCATCCCATGCTTTTCTTTCCTCTTTTATTAAACTTTGAAAATCACATCAAGTAATAGCAATGCCTTACATTACTTTAAAGAAGAAAAGAAAACAAACTTTTTCGTGTGACATTATTAGCAAGAAGTCAAATCTATCAACAGATTGTTGATAATTCCCACCAGTTCTTCCTGCATCCGGTAATGCTAACTTTGAAGAAATCTACTGTATATACTTTCTGGTACACCAAAGTCCATAGCCTTTCACCTTGTCATGCAGTGATTTCTATATCCCAGTGGGAAGGCTTGGGTTTATGCATGATGGGATTTGGGGGTTTTAGAAATACTCAAAAGGCATTCCTCAAAAACAAATACTCAAAGAGCTAAACAACACCTCAAAAAGAAATACTCAAAAGGCATTTCATCAATTCTTGAAATTGCAGTGTCATTGTCTTAAACTAGTTTCACTATTTTTATGATTTGTCAAATCTATATAGTTGAGGTACTGGCAAGCAGAGAAGAACCACATTCTGTTCTAAACTTATTATCCCATCTAGACCTTATAAAATAAAGGGATTTGGACGAGGCTTTATTATAATTATCTTAGGTTTGAATTAAGTTGTGTAAATAAAATAGGTGATGTGAAAGCTTACCTACAATCACTACCTCACCTTACTAACTATATCGCTAGAGCTCTTCGACCTCACCATATTGGCATCATCACCACTGTTGGTTGGAGAGGTGATTATTAAGACCTCTCAAAGGTTTCCATGCCTCAAAATTTCAGACTTAGTATGGGAACCCAAGAGAGAACAAGGGAAATAGATGGATTCAAGGCAGTGCTCTATACCCATATTTAAAGGTTGGAGTCTTAATCCCACTAGAACAGAAACACATCCAAAGATAGTTTTATCCGCTGAGGATGGCTCCATCTTATCTTCTGGAAAGGTTTAACATGGATACTTTTATCAGGGTTGAGTTCGATTTTGATCTAAAGCGCCACTTGTACACATTGAACTTCAAACAATTCTCACCTTATAAGCCCCCTAATTTGTTCCTCTCTTTCATACATATAATGAGGCATGCAACCGACAAGAAAAATAATATTATAGAAGTATCATACTAAGTTTCCATTTATTAACATAGTGCATCCCTCATAAAGGTCTCATTTATGCATCGACTAATTTGTCTATATCAAATCAAACATTTCTCATCCCTCAGGAGCTCTAGCTCATAATGATGCCTAATCGACTATACTATTGTTCTTGGAATCATAACAAAAATAGATCATATATATATAGGGAACATATTAGCATGTCAAAATCATGAAAATAACTATTTTACGTTACCAATAAGCATCAACAACTACATGGAACTGTTCCATATGGATGTGTTACCAAAGAAGTATCCCATAAGCTCTTATATCAATCTATTTTAGTCTGACTGCTTTCACATGCATGCTATGTAAGACCAATTCAATCATGATGGTGGAACAATATGCAAGAGTGGCAAAATTAGACCTCCAGTTCATGACACAATCTCAGGTTAAAAAAGGCATAAGATGATTATATGAATAATTTGCAGAGCTCATACAGTGATGAAATATGAAACCATTGAATCATTACTCTATGCAAGGTCCATGCTGCATGATGAACATGCTATGACGGTGTTATCATATTAAAAAAAACATTACACTCCAAACAGCATATAGGTCTAGGTCTGGTCACAATACTATAGCCTAACCTAAGCTCCTCAATCTAGTCAAGCACGAGGCAACTAATCAAGGTCTTACATTCAGTTTTTTCGGGCACTTCCTTGTCCTGACAAGGTGACAAAATAGAAAACCCTCCAAGCATCCCCTGGATGCCAAGATTTTTAATGTCTCATTTCGCTCAATATTTTTAGCATCGATGACAATATAATCAATCCGTAATAACAATATTTACATAATTATCAATCATTTTACATGAAAATATAACTCAATTAATTAATAAAAGATCAAGCACAAGAGATATATCACTAATACTCAGCAAAGGTGTCCAAAATAAGATATAAATAGCACTCTACGAAGTTCCATACTCCTAACATAAGTGTACTAAGCATTCCTAGTCATAGGATTGCTTAAGGGATTAACAAGCATCAATTATGTAGAAATATACTCTAAGATCACCTTCAGATGTGCAATAATGTCTCAACTATGGTGAAAGCAAATGTCAATGTGCTTGGTCTTGCTATAATTATGTGATCTTTTACATACACCAAGGGACTATACTATCACAATGGATCATTATAGGTTCGGCTATACGAATCATGACTTATAGACGCCACAAGAATCTTCTCAACTAAACAACCTTCTATGTTACTAAAGACAAGGCAATATATTCAACCTCCATAGTGGATAAGGACAGTCCTACCACCGAGCATGAATCCAGAGTGGATCTATACTCATCCAAGTAACCACTCCAATCTATATCACTATATATCCTTATGGATGCAAGTCTCTACCATAATAGTAAAGCATATAATCAATGATGCCATGAAGATACTATAAAATCCTCTTTACCATCCTATAATAAGTCCTGGATGACTTTGGGAACAACTAACTTAACAATAAAGTATATATAAGGTCAAGCATACAACATAGCATATATCAAACTCCCAATGGCACGCACATATGTCACTTAACCATTTGTTTCCTTTCAACACCAGTCCTAGAAAAAGATTAAGCCTCAAAGGATGTCCCTTCTCAACATGAGTGTCAAGAGCACCTTAAATTGCTCATACAAGTACTCATGTCTATGGTCGGTCCTTTCAATTTGCTCTCCTTTGATTCTTAACCTCCACTAAGAAGTGTCTGAAGTTATCTAATGCTTCAGACTTGTGAGAAATTAAATAGATAATCGTGTCATGTGTATTTATATATAAATGTGATGAAATTTGTTACACTATAGCATCTATAACAATCATTAATTCACATATGTTTGAGTGGACTAGCTCTAATAGCAATGAGGCTCTCACTGCCTTTAAAAATAGTTTTTTTATTGCTTTCCATCCAAATAGGGCTCACATAACAGTAGATGACACTAACAAGCACACTTAAAAGGCCCTCCCAAGACAATCTTGACATCTTATCTTGCCCAATATGGCCAAATCTAGCATACCATTTCATACGTTGAAAAACACACCATTATGAGAAGATTTATAGGATAAAGAATAGGAAGAACAAATCCAATAAAAATAAACCATCAAACAAGTAGCTGAATTCATATACTCCTACGTAAGTCAATATTACCTTATTTCTACTAAAACTAATAGAAAAATTCAACTCCTAATAAAGTTGCTACCAAAAGCAAGTTTCATCCAACTTCAAATGTATAAAGAACATAATGAAGAAGCAATATGTAACCTACACATATCTTAAGCTAGTAGGTACCAATCCTAGCACTTCTTTTTTGTTATTATTCCCCATGAAGATAGTTTGGCTGCTTATTGGAACTCGACGATACTTCATAAATCTTGCCTACTCTTAAGCTACATGATCAAGATTTTCATAGGTATAATACTTCATCCTTGACTTGTCTTTCCTACCTCCACACTTGGCTTTGTGGTGCTTGGTGAGCCTACTTTCAATTGTGATGACCCAAGGATTGATTTTGATGATCACAAAACCTTGAAGTATAATTACTAATGTTTGTGTTGCAAGAAGAAAGATATTTATTTTGCTAGAAACATAACAAGTTGGAAGAACACAAGAAGGCCTCCAAAGCTCTCAAGAAAAGTTGGAAGAAAGCTACAATTTATTGGCCCAAGTCTCAAGTTCAAAGGATTCAATTTAGAAGAGCAAGTTTTAAGAAAAATTCAAAGAAAAGGCACTCGAGTCGACTCCTACAGTTCCGAGTCGACTCCAAGGAGCAACAGACAGCCGGACAGAAAGATTCATCTCAGAATCCGTCAACGAGTCGACTCCTGAAGAGCGCGAGTCGACTCCGATGTTCACCGAGTCGACTCCAGGGTAGTATGAGTCGACTCCTAGGAGTCACAGGCAGAAAAGTCAGAGAGCAGTTTTCGGGTCTGAGATTCAAGTCGACTCCTGTGGAACGCGAGTCGACTCCAATGGTTGGTAGGTCGACTCTCAGTGGAACACAAGGAAAAAGTCAGAGAGTAGTTTTCGGACTCTGAGATCCGAGTCGACTCCCAGACAACTCGAGTCGACTCCAAGGCAGCGCTACACCAAAATGGCAGAAGGCTGAGTTTCGGAAACTGAGAGCCGAGTCGACTCCGGAACAGTTTGAGTCGACTCCAAGACCAGACAAGCCAAAAATGCAGAGGATCAGTTTTCGGGCTCTGAGAGCCGAGTCGACTCCAAGAGAATCCGAGTCGACTCGAGGAAGAAAATCAGAAAGTATGTCCTCTGAATTCATGGGATGAGCCGACTCCGAAGATGCCAAGTCAGCTCCAGATATTGGCGAGTCGACTCCCAGTCGAGGATGCACAATAATTCAAATTTGGAACAGTGGCCGAGTCGTCTCCAGTAAAACACGAGTCGACTCCTGCAACAGACGAGTCGACTCCGGATCGCGCGAGTCGACTCCGATCCCACGGTAATATTGTCAGGAAGTGCAGACTGTGTCCAACGGCTCTATTTTTGTCTCTAACGGCTATATTCTTGTTTCCACGCCATCTAAAGCTATAAAAACAAGAAGAGAGCTAGGGGAGAACTTATGGAAGTGGGAGAAAATATTTAGGAAAGAGATTACAAGGAAAATCTCCCATAAGCACAAAAAGGGCCATTCAAAGTAAAATAGAGAGAAGAAGAGCATCCAAGTGAATCCCAAAGCTTCCTCTTCATCCGTGTGCTGCCTCGGAAATCCTCTACTTCGTGCCAAATCAGAAGAGGGTCAAGTAAAGAAGAAGCCGAGCTCCTTCATCTTCAAAACTCGTTTGAGGGCTTCTCTTTACTCTCTTTGTTTATATTGTTATATTTACTTATTTAAGAAGCTTTGATTTGTTTTACACTTTGTTTTAATATCCTGTAATTTGATTCAATCAAGGGATTGAATTAAGGGATTAAGGTTTGTTGGTAAGCCAAAGGGAAAACCAACGGTGTTAGGTTTGTTGGTGAGCCGAGGGTAAAACCAACGTGTAAGGGTTTGATTGTGATCCCGAAAAAACAATCGGAGTGGTTCTAGTCGGTGAGCCTGGGAAAACCGACCGAGTTCATTGTGCGCTCGTAAAACAACAAGTTGGGTTGTGAGCTTGTAAAACAACCGGCTGTAATCTGTAGGATTATAGTGAAATTCCCAAGAGGTCTTGGGGAGTGGATGTAGGTGCTGGGGTGCACCGAACCACTATATGTTTGTTGTGTTTGTAATGCCTCTTGTCATTGTCTAACTAACACATTACTTACTTAGATAGATTGCTTGCTTAACTGTTATCCGCGCATCCTTTAGTTGCAAGCATATTCAATCAAGTCACATTCTATACATCAAACTGTTGCTAAGTTTGACTTTCACTGTGCATCCATACAACTTAGCATAATTAATCAAAAACTTTCAGAAGTAGGTTAAAAGTTTTAAAAGACCCAATTCACCCCCCCTCTTGGGTTGTATCTACTGGGCAACAAGTGGTATCAGAGCAGGTGCTCAAATATTATTTGTAGTCTTAACCGACTAGAGCCAAAGATCATGACAACTCAAATTGATAGTTTTCTAGGAGAAGGACAATCAATTGATACACCTCCACTATTTAATGGCATAAACTATACACATTGGAAAATACGCATGCGCATTTTTATTCAATCACAAAACTATTATTTATGGAAAATTATAATAAATGACCTTCACACACTCTCTCAAACTATTAATGAAAAGGACTTAGCACAATTGAATGCTAATGCTATGAACATATTATATTGTGCTATTCAAGAAACAAAGTTTAATGAAATTTCTGCATGCTTATCTGCTAAGGAAATCTGGGATACTTTAGAAAATATTTATGATAAATCTCAGATTAGCTCACATGTGTTTCAATTGCATACTAACAATGAGACTGCAGAAAAAGGTGTTGAATCTCCCACCTCAGTCGAGTCGACTCCAAGTATTTCAGAGTCGACCCTCAAGTTAACCGAGTCGACTCCAATTATGTCCGAGTCGACTCCGAGGCAAATCAGCTTCCTAAAGACAAAGAAGAAAAGGAAGCAAGAAGAAAGGAAGAAAGAGGTAAAACGCAAGAAAGCCTTGACCAAGAGAAAGTCAGACAAGGATTTGAAAGTTAGGAGCAACAATGAACCACAAGAGGTAACTAATTTATGTCTTATGGTACAAGAAGATAAAGTAGAATCTGAATCTAATCTTACACCAAATGAATTTCATGAAGAATATTCTTATAATGAACTTTTGAATGCTTTTCATGATTTGTATGGTGAATGTAGAAAACTAGCTATGAAGAATAAAAATCTTAAGAAACTAACTTCTGAAAATGAAAGCTTAAGGTCGTTTTCAGAAGAATTGATTCAGAAAAATCATAACTTAATTAAAGAAAATCAAAACTTAAGTAAAGAAATTAATCAATTAAAATCTGTTATTAACAAATTCACCGTAAGCTCTGAAAGATTAAAAATGATGTTTGAAAGCCAACATGCTGATTTTGATAAATCAAAATTTAGCTTGACTCCTTCACTTAGCCATAAATCTCTAGAGAAAAAGGTTATCAATTCACCAAGCAAACCATTAAATAAGATAACTTATTTCAAACATGAAAAGAATGGGCATAACAACTTTTTCCATCATTCTAACACAATTAAATTAAAAGGTAAAGTTATTACTATTAAACAGATTTGGGTTCCAAAAGGAACCATATGTCCTAACTCTCAAGGACCCAAGCAAGCTTGGGTACCCAAAAAGAAAATATGAGGATGCAAACATAGGTGTGCCAAGATGCCCATGGAATAAAAGAAACTTAAAATATACTTATGAAAAGTTATTAATAATAATAATAAGGAAATCAGTAATCCTTGCATCTCATCATTATTTTTGCTTTAGTATTTGATTAAAATATGAATTGCATGTATTGATCAATTTTGTGATATAGAAAATACTTTTTGGAATATAATCAAATCACTTCATTTTATAGGATACTTTACTCACCATTAAATAAAGTTGCTAAATGATTAATCATTATTAAGATTAATTCTATGAATTCTCTATATGCTTGATTGAGAGTTTTTATCCATGGCATTATTGTTTATTGATCATAAACATGAGAATGTGTACTTGGTATACCTTTGAATATATGTATTTAAATACTAAGATCAAAGAATCCTTTTTGGCATGTAAACTTACCTTATGCTAGTATGTACTTAATCTCAAAAGACCTTGCCATTGCCTTACTTAGATTATCTTCTGAAAGGTCAAAGTTTGCTATGCATGTTAACTAAGGAAACAAACAAGAATCAATTTCTAAATCTAAAGATGTTGTTTCCATCACTAAGGTTTCAAAAGCTTACATTGGATTTGTTCTTGGCAAATAAAATTGAAATATTTTCTGTATTTGCTAAATCTTGTAAAAGTGTTTCAAATGATAAAGGTTTCCAAACTGTGAAGGTATCATGGCACAGTGTTGAAAACCAAAATCCTGATAAAGTTTATACAGAAATTAATTATTTCAGCACCAAGGACACCTTAAGTAAAATAGGGTTAATAGAATTCTTGAAGAAATGAAAAAGACAATTGTGTATGATAGTCATCTACTTAAATAATTTTTAAAAGCTATCATCACTGCTTGTCATACATATGATTTCTATTAGATCTATTTTTTGATGAAAACTCCTTTTGATCTTCTGAAAAATGGAAAATGAACCATTGCATATCTTTCATATTTTTTCAGTCGTACATACTATACTTGATATGCTCTTATGAAAATAATGCCAAATCTGATAAAGATACTTCTATCCTTGGATATCATTCATCAAGCAATGCATATAGAACATTCATGAAAAATTCTAGTTGTAGAGGTATCAATTCATTTTATTCTTTATGAGACTAATGATTTATTATCAAGATACTAAGATCAAATTATATATGCATATGGTAAATCTTTTACATATAACAATCTAAAAACATGTTAATAATTAGAACCAAATTGAGTTTTTCAGAAATGCACTTAATGAAGAAAAATTGATGACTACTAAAAGACTAAATCACGAAAAGATGAAATAGATCTTGATGAAATTTTTGCATGATTAGAAGTCAAGATCACCATCATCATGTGCTTGCTTTATGAGCTTTATATTCTGTCAAATGAATGTGTAGAATGCACTCCTATGTGGTTATTTCATTAAAAAGGAGATCTATGTTAAATAACCACCATATTTGAAAACACTCATTACAAATATGTTAAAGCAATATATAATTTGGAACAAGCATCAACAGCATGATACAAAAACTTAAGCAACCTTTTTGATAGAAAGTAATAGTGATAAATCTTTGCATCAAAAAGAAGAATTTGTGATATCTTACTTGCTCAAAGTTTACATTGATGACATCATTTTTGGTTCTACTAATGAAGAGTTATATGAAGACTTTACTTAGCTCATGCAAGGAGAGTTTGAAATACGTATGATGAATGAATTAACATCTTCTCTCAAACTCCAAATTAAGACAAACAGGAAAGGGGATCTTCATTGACCAACGTTAGTCCACAAGAAAACTCCTATAGAAGATTGGCATGAAGAAGGTATATCTATGACCCCATCTTGTAGAATTTGAAAAGGATGAGCAAAGTAGATCTATTGTTTAAAGCTGTATTGAAGCATGATAGAATAATTATTTTATCATACAGCTAGTAGACCTGAATGTATGCTTATTATGTGACCTTATGCAAGACTTCAATCCAACTTTAATGAATCATATTTTGAAAGAAACAACCGTTTAAGATAAGTTGATTAGAACCTAGCTAACATATCCTTTTGACAATTATCTTAAGCAAATAGAATCTAAACTAAATTGATTTTGGAAATAAGAAATTGATTTGACCTTGATAAATCTTTCCATTGCCTCACATGCTTGTCCTTGAACTATCTTGGTTAATGAAACTATTTCTTTAGTTCAAGTGATATGTGCTTGCTTATATTTAGGCAATCTCTTGAGTAAAGTGACTCAATATTCAACTATTATCTTATCTTAAATTGAGTCATCTAGTTAGAAATATGTTGGATGAATGGGTTGTATCTTAAAGAAACTAAAGACTTTCTTTCAAGAAAGAAAAGGAGTTTGGTAATAATGCAGAATCCTTGAGCAAGAAAATGAGTGATTTCAGCTTGAAGGACACCTCCACATAAGATATAATAAACATTCACATGCAAACAAGAGAGAAGATCTTCTTCAGCCAAAAGTTCACACATAAGGAATCTAGTTTGGCTTGAAGAACATATAATGAATAAGTAATTCTAGATATCTCTCTCATAAATTAGCTGAGCAAAGTCAATAACTTTAAATCTTATTATGACATGATTAAAATCATTAATTGTTAATCTTTTGATATCATGTCCATATATGTATTAATTGACTTATGCTTTTGGAAATTGTTTCATGGTTTGCTCAAACTAAAATATTTCTATGGATATATCATAACCATGAAATACACAAGTATATGATTAAAACTTTGATTTAGAATGACTTGTGAGAAGCTACGAATTCTTGGGCATAATGAGAATGTTGTTTGCATGATATACCTCTATATGATACATTTGATTATTTCTTTATTCTGCTCTTTCATGTAAATTACTTGAGAATAACAAAATGAAAGAGAGATAAAGAAAAGAAAATGAACATTATTCAAGAGAAGTAAAGATCTAAGTAAAAGGCAAATACTTCAATCTTAAGGAAAAGCAAAACAAGCATAATATATTCGGCACATTTGGAAGGAATAAAATTCATAATTAATTACACTTAAACAGGGAGAATTTGAAGTAAACATTTTAACCTTTCTATATTGCTCATCATAGGGATGGTGCCAATGGGGAGGCTAGTGGTAGTACCCGGCACTATTTGACCCAACTACTCGGTGTAGGGCATATTAGGGACGGCACAAGAGGGAGGCTAGTGGTAGTACCTCGTGCCCCTTCCCAACTCCACCGGATAGGGAGCAAATAGAGTATAGAACATAAGAAAGTTAAAAATGAAAGACAAAATAAATGAAAGTATATAAGAAGAATCAAGTCAAATTTTTAATCACTTGAAAACACACTTTAAGGATGAAATCAGTGCAAAATTATATTTAAATAAGAGGAGTTTATTTGAAAAGAATTGATTTTGATCCTTGATATGCTTGTTCTTATTATTTTAATGCATGACTTAACACATAATATATCTTGCATGTGGCATGATGTCTTGAATTATTGGTTCTCAATATTTTGTAATGCTTCATACTTGGACAATTTGATTGAATGTTTGAAATACTACATAACATCTTTTGTTTGGTATTATTGAAAAGAAATTTTCAGATTTGTCGTTAACAATCATCGTTAAAACCTGAAAGTTGAATAAATTTGTAAAAAGGAGAAGAGAAGGATATCTCTATTTAGGCAAAATGAATTGAGTTGTTTTTATCCTTCAACTTGATTAACTTTGGTATATAATGTTCTAACTCATACCAAAACTCAACATAAATACAAATACTCTGAATATGCTCTTACATGTTTGAAATATGTGTTTTCAAACGTAATGATTTAAGATGAGCTACAATCTGGAAGATACATATCTCAAATTATGATTTTGAAAGCCTCAATTGAAAATCCTATGTAATTCAGAATCTGATTTTGTATAAAAGCTTAAACTCCATATGATTTCTAAATAAAATCTTAATGAAAGAAAAACAGAATTAATTTTGATGCCTTTGGTTGATTGCTCCGATACGCATCCGAAACATATCATTTCTTATCTTCAAAGTATACTAATATTGGCCTAAATGATGTGGCTTTCAATGATCTTGATTGCAAGTAAATATTTTTAAATATATGATTTTATTTTGATATTTAAAAAAAAATATTGGGCTTCATGTATACATTGCTGAAAAACTGTGATTAAGAAATTGAGTTCTATAAATTTATATATCTCAATGATCATCTATATATTTTTCTCTCCTACATTATTAAAGACAGAATAGAGTGAATGATCTTAAAGCAAGAAATATTTCAGCTCACTCGAATGATTCTAAAAGAAAGAAAATGTAAATGCCTTTGAAAGAAACTGAGCTTCAAATGAATCATTTTCTGATTAATATTTCTATACATTTTTCTCTAAGATTAGGAGAAAGCATAACTTGTTCTTAAAGGATTAGAAAGAGTGATTACTATAAATTTTGAATAATTCTAGATCACTCTACATTCTTGATATTATAAAGTTTCAGGTTTACTCACGTTTAACATTAAAATCTGAAATTCAACAAAAGAAAAGAATGATTAAAGAAGTATGCATCTTTTGAGGGGGAGCTTTAGATATCTTATCCTAAAGTTACTTCAATTTGAAGCATACCTTGATTTTTATGGATTGATTTTGATGAACCTCCTTATATTGCAAGACATGCTTTAATTACCTTGAGATGAGTTTTATAAAGGTTGTCTTATCTCAAACCTTGAGTCTTATGAAAATAAGCTGAAACTTATAGAAAATATATTTTTGAGATTGACAATTTTATTGAACATTATCTTCAAATTCTAAACTCTTAAATGGAATGATCAATTGAGGGGGAGAAAGAAAATTTCAGAAGGAGAGGTCTTATGGAACTTAATCGCATAAATCTATAACTAAAGGAGAGAGGAAGAATACTAAATGAAAAGTGATCTTAATGCTCTCCAATATGTATCATCTGAAATTTAAATCTGAAAATCTTTATGATACACCTTGAGGATTGTTATTTGGTTAATATTTCTTATGCATACATCATGAACCAAATTGCAAGTCAAACAGTTGATCTTAAGAGCCTCTAACTTAATGAAAAAGGGGGAGAATAACGTGTTGAATTTTCTTGAGTATCTCTTAGAAAATCTATTTTGAAATTCACTAATGAGATCTAATTGGCTTGCTCTTTAGAACTTCAATTTTGTGCCAATTCATATTTTTTATGTATCAAATTATGCTTATTTTTTTTGGGAATAAAAGAAAATCTTTAAAAGAACTCTAAATGATCTTTCAAAGCTTTGCATTTTATGTATGCTCTAAGATATATCATAAATTTCATGAATTCATATTTTGGTATTTGTACCCCAATGCTCTTATTATCATAAAAGAACCTTGAAGTCATTAAGAATTAATGATCCAACATGATGATATGTCTTTCAAATATATAAGTTTTGATCTTTTACTCTAAAAATCAATTAAATTGCTCTCATGTTGATAAAATACTTAATAGATTGGGCAAAAGGTCTTAAATGAACAAGCTTTCATACTTATTAAAGAGAGGTTAGATTTCCACTCATGTGTTTCCTTAAATATCATTTGTGGTACTTCTTGTATTAACCTAAGGAAGATTCCATCTATACTTGATTAGAAAACTATCTGTGGTATCACATTAGAAAACTTCTTGAAATCACATTCGATGTGTTCTGCTCTGAAATTATCTTAATTGGCTCTGATCTATGCTCATTAATCTGATTCTAATATTATTGCCTTGAGTTTTATGATTCATATCCTTGCAATAATTTGACATGCAAATCAGACTACAATAAGGGAAAGAAATATTTGAGTATTCTTATCTTTGTGCTTAATGTTTCACTATCTTTTTGATGTTGTCAAAAAGGGGGAGAAATATCTAAGTATATGCTCAATGCTTTATGTTTTGAATTGAATATAAATCAGCTTAAATTGAAATATGTTGATTGTGTTAAGCTGATTAAATCTAAAGCATTATCATGAAGTATGTTCTTAAATATATATGTTTTTACTTCATGCAACTTAGCTATGCATTACTTCTAGAACACAATATATCTTATATTGCATATACTCCAAGTTTTGTCATCATCAAAAAGGGGGAGACTGATGACCCAAGGATTGATTTTGATGATCACAAAACCTTGAAGTATAATTACTAATGTTTGTGTTGCAAGAAGAAAGATATTTATTTTGCTAGAAACATAACAAGTTGGAAGAACACAAGAAGGCCTCCAAAGCTCTCAAGAAAAGTTGGAAGAAAGCTACAATTTATTGGCCCAAGTCTCAAGTTCAAAGGATTCAATTTAGAAGAGCAAGTTTTAAGAAAAATTCAAAGAAAAGGCACTCGAGTCGACTCCTACAGTTCCGAGTCGACTCCAAGGAGCAACAGACAGCCGGACAGAAAGATTTATCTCAGAATCCGTCAACGAGTCGACTCCTGAAGAGCGCAAGTCGACTCCGATGTTCACCGAGTCGACTCCAGGGTAGTATGAGTCGACTCCTAGGAGTCACAGGCAGAAAAGTCAGAGAGCAGTTTTCGGGTCTGAGATTCGAGTCGACTCCTGTGGAACGCGAGTCGACTCCAATGGTTGGCAGGTCGACTCTCAGTGGAACACAAGGAAAAAGTCAGAGAGTAGTTTTCGGACTCTGAGATCCGAGTCGACTCCCAGACAACTCGAGTCGACTCCAAGGCAGCGCTACACCAAAATGGCAGAAGGCTGAGTTTCGGAAACTGAGAGCCGAGTCGACTCCGGAACAGTTTGAGTCGACTCCAAGACCAGACAAGCCAAAAATGCAGAGGATCAGTTTTCGGGCTCTGAGAGCCGAGTCGACTCCAAGAGAATCCGAGTCGACTCGAGGAAGAAAATCAGAAAGTATGTCCTCTGAATTCATGGGATGAGCCGACTCCGAAGATGCCAAGTCAGCTCCAGATATTGGCGAGTCGACTCCGGGTTAAGACGAGTCGACTCCCAGTCGAGGATGCACAATAATTCAAATTTGGAACAGTGGCCGAGTCGTCTCCAGTAAAACACGAGTCGACTCCTGCAACAGACGAGTCGACTCCGGATCATGCGAGTCGACTCCGATCCCAACGGTAATATTGTCAGGAAGTGCAGACTGTGTCCAACGGCTCTATTTTTGTCTCTAACGGCTATATTCTTGTTTCCACGCCATCTAAAGCTATAAAAACAAGAAGAGAGCTAGGGGAGAACTTATGGAAGTGGGAGAAAATATTTAGGAAAGAGATTACAAGGAAAATCTCCCATAAGCACAAAAAGGGCCATTCAAAGTAAAATAGAGAGAAGAAGAGCATCCAAGTGAATCCCAAAGCTTCCTCTTCATCCGTGTGCTGCCTCGGAAATCCTCTACTTCGTGCCAAATCAGAAGAGGGTCAAGTAAAGAAGAAGCCGAGCTCCTTCATCTTCAAAACTCGTTTGAGGGCTTCTCTTTACTCTCTTTGTTTATATTGTTATATTTGCTTATTTAAGAAGCTTTGATTTGTTTTACACTTTGTTTTAATATCCTGTAATTTGATTCAATCAAGGGATTGAATCAAGGGGTTAAGGTTTGTTGGTAAGCCAAAGGGAAAACCAACGGTGTTAGGTTTGTTGGTGAGCCGAGGGTAAAACCAACGTGTAAGGGTTTGATTGTGATCCCGGAAAAACAATCGGAGTGGTTCTAGTCGGTGAGCCTGGGAAAACCGACCGAGTTCGTTGTGCGCTCGTAAAACAACAAGTTGGGTTGTGAGCTTGTAAAACAACCGGCTGTAATCTGTAGGATTATAGTGAAATTTCCAAGAGGTCTTGGGGAGTGGATGTAGGTGCTGGGGTGCACCGAACCACTATATGTTTGTTGTGTTTGTAATGCCTCTTGTCATTGTCTAACTAACACACTTGCTTACTTAGATAGATTGCTTTCTTAACTGTTATCCGCGCATCCTTTAGTTGCAAGCATATTCAATCAAGTCACATTCTATACATCAAACTGTTGCTAAGTTTGACTTTCACTGTGCATCCATACAACTTAGCATAATTAATCAAAAACTTTCAGAAGTAGGTTAAAAGTTTTAAAAGACCCAATTCACCCCCCCTCTTGGGTTGTATCTACTGGGCAACAAATTGGCACATTTTTCATTGTCCCACCTTGTTAGAGGGTTAGGCCTTGTTTTTTATGTTTAGGCTTGAATGCCTTGCACTAAGTAGCTTCAACAACAATGGCGATGCTATATCTTGCCGCTTGGCGCTCTGCCTCGAAGATAGCATCTAAAGTCACAAAATATTTTAATATTTTTATTGGCATCCTAATGAGAAGTAAGTACCTCAAATAACCTTATTGAAGAAAACATGCTGCTCATCAGTAGGCTTATTTCTAGCAGCTTTGAAATTACAAATAATGACCAATATTTTTTGAAGATGCTCTACCATGGAAGTATTGGGAGCAATTTTATATGTATCAAATTTTGAGGTCAAGGCCCGCATTCTTATAGTTGTGAACTCCAGAGGCAAGTTTTAGTTGGTTCCACATTTATTGGATGGATGAGTAAAATTTGATTTCACTTATCATGTCATTATGCATGCTGGTCAAATTAAATGGTAAAATGCGCACACTAATCTCTTTTAACTAATTTTAATAAACTTTCATGTCATGTCGGTGTTGGGTAGTATTTCTAAGATATCTTGCTCATTGAGGAGGCATTGTATTTTTCTATGCTGCATGCCATTTTTTTATTCAGCTCAGTTTCTTTTCTTTGGTCAGGGCATCAATAATATTTCAAAAGGTGATATCAATAATATTTCAAAAGGCCATTTTCACTACTTGTATTATGTGCATTAATTAGAATATTTATATACACATATATTTTTATCCCGAAAGTCCAATCAAACAACAATATCCCTTCCCACATTATGAGATTAAAAATTTCATTGAAGAGCTAATAATCGTCTCGCAATTTTACAAGTTCGCACACTATTTTTGATTGACTAATGAACAAAATCAAAATGATAACAAAAAAAACTCTCATTAACAAGCAAATTAAGTAGCAAATAGAAGGATTTATTTAGGTTGTTTAAGCATGAAGGAAATAGATAATTCTTTTCATATCTCATGAATATTTAAATGTCTCAAATCACATAAAAATATAAATCTAAAAGACAACAAATATTAAATAAGTAACATGCTATAACAAATAAGCCACCTAATGTACTCGTTTGTAAATATAGAAAATAGAAAGTATTGCAAATACACCCCATTAGTATAATAGAAAACTAATGACAGATGCTTGTAATATTTTGCAATATCAAATTAGTTCAATCTAATTTTAATTCTGAACCAGATCTATCTAGATCACTCGACCACCCTCTAAAAAAAGGGATCTGACACAATCTTTATTTGCGAGTCATGAACAATAATTTACAATCATGTCCAATGAGATAAAAAATAACTTTGGGTGTACTGAATCATATTAATTAAGCAAAAGTTCAACTTGAAAAAAATAAAACAGGTTAATCAAACTAGTTTGATTTGGATCAAAAAAATATTCATAGGTTACAGAATAAAGATCCAATATGAAAATTAGTTTTATAACTTAAAATAGATAAAAATGGTCAGATCAAAAATTCATGATCTTAAATCTGTTAAGGGCCTATTTGAATATTTCTATAGGATTGGACCGAAAAATCTATATGAATTGGGCTTGTTGGTGCATCTAACTTGCATTTTCTAAGAGCTAGTTCAAACCTATAGGAGTTTCAGCCCATTCCTGTAGGAAGAGCTAAATAGGCTCTAAGAAATATATTTCGCCCCTCATATGCTCATTCACTTCTCTTTCTTCCTTGTTGTTCACCAACAAAGCCACCAGCAATTGACCAACCACCAGAGGCGGCCCAATGCATTTGGGGGCCTAAGACGAACTTATTAAAAGATGCCTTTTTTTTTGCCTACCTCTAGATTCTAGAAGTAGTGACACCGTAACACATTACCTCGTAGATTAGATTGATTGAGGATACTTTCTCATGTCACATATACCGTTTGCATGTAATTACTGATACAATTGAAATAAGATCCCAAATCAACGCTTTCTTTGTCATCTTCAGAATCATGGGTTCTCTTCAAAAACTTTAGAAATGATGAAAAAGTTTTAATAAGTACAAAATATTTTAAAAATTTATTTAAAAATAATTCATCTAGCTTTTTGAGATGCAAAATTACTAATCAAATTTTATACTCAAAATTCATTGAAATACTATTTTCAATTATTGTCACCTGAGGTTGTCACCTGATATAAAATTATTGAAAAAAATTAAGAATGGAAGATTGCACTTTTCAATTTTAGGCAACTTTATTATAGCTTTTGAATGATAAAATAGAATTTGTGAGAGAGGAAAAGGTAAAATAAAAAAAAACACCAACTAGAGTAGGAAAAAGGAATAACTTAACCATTACGCTCATAAGTGCTAGCCAAAACTACACATTTTTATTATATTGTGCATACCATTGTCACTGGGGTTTCGTTCTTTGACTTTAATTCAATAACTTAATGGTAGAATTTTAATTGTACTAGCTATGCATTTCCACATGCTATCATCTTTCAATACCATCATGAGAAAGCCCACGTCCGCAAAAAGAATAAGACATCACCTTTCAGCTAATTAAGAATGGAGTTCCATATGGGGTTTATTGCTAGGGCTCAAGAATGGATGAGAAAAGGACTCAGCAAGCCGCAATAGCTATAACTTTGGGGACTCATGAAGTGCTATAAAATAGCATAAGCTTTGCAATACATTTATTTGGCTATTATAATTTTATTTTCTTTTGAAGATCTTTCCATTTTCTTGCCAGTGTCATTATAAGGGTGTCATTTTCTGAAATAAAGAAAATTCCTACTGCACTATTTTACAATAGTCATATAATGATTACTATGAATTGAAATCTTAGAGAAATTGTAAAGGTATTATGATGACATTTATGTATCTTAGAGATTATAATCATATGAAATAGAGGTTAGTACTTCATATCTTTAGAAACCAGACTATTTATTTTTTTGAAAAAACAAAAAATTAGGCTGTTTAAATACTAGCTAAAGAGTCAGAGAGTTTTAACATAAGTCATGAAAAGTTGAGATCAAATTCACAAAGGTCCACTGGATGTACTACTTTCGGACTAAAGAATCCTCAATATTAATTTTCATTACATAAGAAGTATATAGGTAGGTCAAACAAAGATAAAAACTATCGGAACTGATTTAAAGACAACTCATTTTTGCCATGCTATAACTTGGACAACCTATGCAAGTCCCATTTTTGCTGCAATATTATTGACTGTTTCAAACAAAAGAGCTACACAACCAGGATAACATTAACCTGATTATTACAAAAAGGAACATTGATTGTCCAAATTAAAACATGATCACCGGTGAGAAAAGAAAAATACAATACAAATTTCATCATCCAAAACAGAAGCTCTAGTTATCTGATAATGCAAGCAAGCAAGTGAGATGATATAATTATCAAAAAGAAAATGAAAATCTCCAGTAAAACTTGAATAAAACCAAAATCCAATCATTGTTAATCAGAGAGGAAGAGAGAAGAGGGATAGAGCCTCTAATTATTATTAATCAGAGGGAGTCTCTGTTTCTGAGAAACAGAGGGTGGAGAAGAAAATGACATTTAATTCTACCCACAGCCCACAGGCAACCGGCTAAGCCCTCAATAACAACAGCAGCAGCAAGCCAGCAACAACAATAAATACCTACAGGGAACCTGGCCCTCAACAGATTAAAAAAAAATTTCCAACCCATACTGTTTGCTGAGTGGGGAAGCTCTCATTAACAGAGCATTTCATACCCTACATCAAAGCCATTCAATTTTCTCCGCGGCAAGCCCCATCAAGATTCAAACCCCACATCAAAGCCCCATCAAACTCAAATAAAAATGGGGAAATGGCGCTTCAACAACCACAATCCCTAATTTCAGATCGACCGAAATCCCCAAACTTTATGAGAAATGTATTGAAACAAAAACCCATCCAAATCCATCCAATACAAAACCCGAGCTAGAAAAAACAAAACCATCGCCAACAGAGATCACGAGAGCAAAGCAAGCTGGAACCGACTAGAAATCTACGGTCACATAGAGAGCCCGAATCAAAAAAAGAAAACCAAGAGACGGGGTCGAATCAAGAATTGATCGACGATGATACCTGAAGAAAATAAGGTCTGAGGAGGAAAGAGGTATAGCCGTGCTGTCCTGCTGGGATTTGGGAATTGGAAAGTGGGAATTGGGACCAAGGAGGCAGGGAGACGTCAAGGACAAGGGGAATAGCCCGTAGCCACATGCCATAGGTGATAGGTTTACGGCTTACCAGCTTTACAGCCATGGCAATGGGATTGGGACAAGCTATAGTTGACAACTATTTCTCAGCGATGCGGGGCCTTTCTTCGGCCAAGGCCTTAGGCGACCGCCTCGGTCGCCTAATGGTCGGGCCGACCCTGCCAACTACCATCTCCACTAGCCACTACCACCATATGTTGGAAATTGGTCACCCACTAGTATGCCAATAGTATCCTTGCTAGCAATCTAATTGATGGAATTCAGTGGTGGAATTGGATTTCTATTCTTCTTTGCAATGATTGAAAATTTGATGATTAAAACAACGAAAAATAAAAGGCACAGGCCAGACCGACAGTGCCAAAGTTTGAGAGAGGATCGATAGGGCCTTTGCCATGACGAGCTGGATTGGCGATTTCTTGCCTATCAGGTGTGTCACCTTCCTCAAATTGTATTAGACCACTACACGATCTTGATTAGTATCAATGCTAGTACTACTTACCATAGTCCCTTTCATTTCGAGTCTTACCCACAATCCTAAGATATTGTGCGAGGTGCTTGGGGGTGCAAGTGTGTGGGGACGTCCTAAGCTAGGTCACCCTTAAACTAGAGCTTACCAAGCGAAAGCTGTGACACTAGAACCGGGAGGTAGTGGGTAATATTTTTATGCGCCTAGAAGAGGTTGAAGCTTCTATTGTTGACCTATAGGTGAGAGAAGACTAGAGGATGGCTTAACTATAGAGGAGCTAGCTGATCTCTAAGGGAAGCTCTCCATGGACCACTTTTTACTACGGTGACAGGAGGTCCTCAGGTGGTAGAAGTCGAGGGTTCAGTGGATTAGAGAGGGGGATAGTAATACCAGGTTCTTCCACTAGTCCACTATTATCAGAAGACAGAGAAACTAGATCAGCTATGTAAGGGATGACACCGGGCAGGTGGTGGAGGAGGATGATGGAGACAAACAGGTGATTCTTGAGTTCTTTAGATCGAGGTGGATTGCGAGCCTAGGATAGGTAGCAGCCTTTGCTTTTCCGCCTCAGGATGCTAGGGTCGAAGACTCAAAGAATGCCATCTCATTGAGCCAGATTCAAAGGAAGCAGTGTAGGAGGCCTTTTTGTCTATGGTGAAGGATAAAGTGTCATGACTGGATGGTTTTTTCCCACTATTTTCAGGAGATATTGGGTCAACATCTATCGAGAGGTGGTTGCAGTTGTCCAGCATTTCTTCAGCACTGCTATGATGCTAGAAGCCTGAAAGAAAACCTACATTACCCTGATTCTGAAGAGACATGATACCTTGGAGCCCAGCCACTACATGCCCTCATTGCCTAGGAGGTCATGTTTGATCTTTATAGATCTTTTTGCCGGCGAAATCTCAAGGCTATCAAGCTTGACATAGAGAGAGCATATGATTGGATCTACTGGGAGTTTCTTCGGTACTCTTTGGAGAGCTTTGGCTTTCATGAGCTGTGGGTTAGTTGGATTTTGGGTTGTGTGTAAGCTCCATCTTTCTCCATCTTGATCAATGGCACACCAACACCCTACTATGGATCGTCTGTCAGTCTTCGCCAGGGTTGTTCCTTGTCACCACACCTCTTTATTATTTGTGTTGATGCATTATTCCGAGCCCTGTGGGCAATGTGCCTGCACCAAGCCCTAGATGCATATTTTCTAGCCCTAGAAGCTCACCCAATCTCTCATTTATTCTTTGTAGTTGATTGCTTTCTTTGGCTCAGCCTCGAGCCAACAATTGAACCTGCTCAAATATGCTATCTATTTATCCTGAAGATAAAGCCATAGGTGAAGCATGCCGTCAGGAAGTTCCTTGGGATCCGAGAGTAAGAGGGGTATTGGAGATACTTTGGCATGCCCATCAATGAGCAGAGGCTTCAGAGGGCTGAGTGCACCTGTATGATGGAGCATATTTAGGAGCAGTTGGAGAGTTGGTAGGCTTCATCCTTATCCATGATGGGCATGCTGACTCTAGTGAGATCAGTTCCCAGCTTTATGCTGGTCTACCTCATGTGCAACACTATCACATCGAGATCCTCGCTTATGTAGATCAAACAGACATTTCAAAATTTCTTATGGGGCTCATACGGTGGAGGATGTGGAGTGCATCTTATAGCTTGGGGATTGATTTGCCAACTGGTGCAGGAAGGTGGACTAGGCATTCGATTATTGATAATAAGGAGAGAG
Source organism: Phoenix dactylifera (assembly GCF_051530095.1). Classification (NCBI taxonomy): domain Eukaryota; kingdom Viridiplantae; phylum Streptophyta; class Magnoliopsida; order Arecales; family Arecaceae; genus Phoenix; species Phoenix dactylifera. Next base: position 14,041,656 of record NC_143191.1, read on the forward strand.
GTGCTGATTGCTAGGCATGCTGCGAGATTTTTGCTCGAGCTCTACTGCCTCTAGAGCACTATGATGAGGGCTAAGTACGGACCTAGGACCTCAGCTGGGGATATTCAAGTTGATCGGCGGAGCACCTTTATTTGGAGGGAGATTTGCATGCATGTCTTAATGGTGATAGCCAACACAAGATGGTTGATTGGGGATGGGCGGAGTTTGTATGTCATGAGAGACTCATGGATGGATGACCTTCTTTTGAGGCATTTGCCGACTATGGTCAACATCGAGGTGGCAGATAGCATGCGGGTCTGTGACCTATTCTTGCCTAGAGAGTAAAGGTGGGACACCAACATGGTTGCCCATTTGTTCGAGGAGTAGTTAGCCGAGAGGGTGCAGTCTGTCATAGTTCCGGGGTACAGTGTTCCAGATGTGAGGGTCTGGAGATCTCCACCTATAGCACAAGGGTCAAAGCCAGGAAGAGTGGAGTGAGTGTCGAGATTGGATGGCATCTCTCTGGAGGTGCTCTGTATGGCAACCCCATCTAATTCCTTCCTTCAATTCTTGGGGAGTTGCTTGGGTAGGCCATACTTCAAATCTGTGGCAGTTACAGCTGTATATGTGGCCTATCACATCTAGCTGGTTAGGAATGCCAAAATTTTTAGGGAGAGCAGTCAGCCACCAAGGTTTATCCTGGAAAGGGCTTGGATACAGGATGCTAAGATCATCCGCTCAACTCCTTCTGAAGAACTTTTAATAGCTCATGGCATCTAGAACTCTACCTCGGCATTTGTAGCAGCTCGAATGGTGTTCATCACCTGGGAGCCTCCATTGCTGAGTTTACTCAAGGTCAACTTCGACGGATGTGTGATGGATAATGGTAGGTGGGGCGAAGTGGGCTTTATGACTAGTGGCCTGAACTCCAGATTTGTCGCATCTGGCAGGAGCCCAATCTTTGACACCTTAGTTCTAGGACTGGAACCGAGGGTCGCCTGGGCTAGCTTAAGCTATGCTCGATGCACTCTGAGAGCTAGCGCCATCTTGATTGAGGGTGACTCTGCCATGATGATTGGCTGGATCCAAGGATGAGCTACGAATGTGTGTATACTGCCCTGCTTCAGGACATATGGAGTTCGGTGAGAGGATGCATCTTTTTTAGGGTGAGACACATCTACCGAGAGGTGAACGAGTCAGCGGATTGGATATGTCCTCCTCTATTGCTGATCACTCCAGTGGGATGCTCTAGACCGATGCGACGCTTGCTCCAAGGGTTTTTCTAGACTTGTTATTTTCTGACTCTCTTAGATGTATTCATGCTAGAGTGATGTGAAATGCCCGTGTTAGCAAAAAAAAATGTAGAGGTGAAGGGAAGAAGGCTGTGATTCCAAATTAAACAAGATGAGATATGGAAGCTTATCTCAAATTGCTTCCTTGCCTTACTGTCCATATCACAAAGTTTTTTGATATTGCCAGATTGCTGTCATTCACATTGTCAATTGGAAAAGAGGCTAATAGAGACCTCTGCATCTCAAAATTTGGGCTTAGAATGGAAACCCAAGAGAGAATGAGGGAGAGAACAATAGATGGACTCATGTTCTATTGATAGGGTAGCCTTACTTCAAGTAGCACTAAAATACATCCAAAGATGAGCTTTATCCCTGAGGATCAGCTTCATCTTACCTTCCGAAAAGGTTTGATCTGGGCATCCTTATGGGGGTCAAGTTTGACTTCGACCCATAGTCTAACAAACTAAAATTTTCATGAAATCCATTAAAAATGAGAAAAAGAAAAACTAATAATGCCGATGGGAAATCATCCTAGTTTGCAAGAATTACCAAGAGTTTATTATTTTGGAGGCTGCCCTATAGCTAATATAGTCGTTGCACTTGCCTTGTTCTCCTAATAACCTCTTTGATTGAGGCTTGAGGCCTAGCACATTTGTTTCTTGGTGCCTAGATAATCGAGCAGGTGCTTACGTCTGCTTAGGTGCAAAAATCTTTCTGTAAGTGTATGTAAGTTTATGAAAGATATTGATAGCAAGTAGCAAATTGCTGACAGATATCGACTCTCTAGTCAGTCTGCAATTAGGCTAGGTCATTTGAAGACATGATAAAACTGGTAATGAGACACAATTGATTAATTTTAGGAACGTAATCATGCAGTAAATGTCTGAAAATAATTCCTATCTTTTCTTTGCTATGATATTTTGCACCTTTGGCCAACGAAATCACATGCAAACACCCAGTTCCTAGGTCACTGAGATTCATTTCAAAACTGATAAAGCAATTAATGGTCATTGCAATTGTGTCAAAGAGCTTTCAATTGTCAATTGTGTCAAATGGCTATTAGTTCCATGTATCCTTTAATATGTTCCTTCCATCATTACATGTTCAGCAACATGATTTTGATTTCAACAAAAAACTGTCTTGTAGGTTGGTGCAATGGATTCCTTAATGATGTTTCACATATGTCAAATTTGCTGTGTTTTGTCATATTCACTTTACAGCAATTAAGCCATTGATCATTGTATTCCTTCAAGAAATTTTAATTAATTCCTGAGTGATGGTTTTGTCTATTCATTTGTAGCATTTTAAATTAACTAACATTAACATGATGAAGTAAAATATGAAACAACACCAGAAACATGCTTAGTGCTTGCAGGATCTAATCTTTATTTGGAGGTTTACAGTAAGCAAATTGCAGTTTTTGGCCACATTCCTGCACTATATAATAGGATAATAATAATATTTTTTTCCTTTTGCAAAAATAGGATTGCAGTCATATATAACTCAACTACATATCACTAGCATAGAAAACAAGCCTCTTGGATAATGCAAAATCAAGACAAGCCTCTTATATATTGCAGAATATTATCAACTTGGAAATAACAGCAGATGCATGAAAGCTGCCTTGTCTTCTTCCAGTGCCATATTCAACCAGATTTCGGAATCTTAACCTTCACATCAGTATATACCATTTCTTTGTAAAAAAGAGCTACCTACCTTTACAAACTCAATTTTAAAACAAACTTATAACACACCACCAGATTACACCATTTAATATGGATCTGTGGAACTTGATACATTTAAGTGAATCCAAAGATCACTTGAACATTTGGTATTGCTGTCAGATGACACATGAAGGCATTAGGTAACAGAAATGAAACCAAATACGAAGAAGGTAGGAAAGGAAGAGAAGAAGATCATGATTTATCGTGTCCTGTCATATTATTGCTTCTTACCTGATCATGCAGATAGTATCTAATATTACATATACTGCTGCCTTCCTTATGTCATCTTCAAAAAGTGAGAACCTTTGCACAAGGCTGGCAGGGTGCTAATAGTCATGTTAGCTCGAGGATGCTAGCCACTCGGCGATTATCAACGATTTAACAGGATGCCTATGACACAATTGAGTTTTGATTTCAAGGTTATCAAGAGTATAGTCATGTTCTCTAAAAAGAAAAAGTAACATGTTAAACAAGACACCTGATCTCATCTAACACGAATCCAAATAAATCAATTGCTAAGTGATTTGTTGAAAAAGGCTTCATTATATTGCTGGTAGTTGCTTTAAAAATAGGAGCTTCCACATACATAGGAGTCTTCACCCTTCAAAAGATGTCAAATGGCATCAAGGTTAGGCATTCAAACCAGTAAAAGTATTCATCTCTCACAAGAGACTAGAAATGAAAATCTGCAACGAAATATTAGCATTTGTGCAATGAAACAAGAGAGGCATAGGCCCCATTCTTGATGCCAATCAAGGCCTCATGATCTCCCTTCTCTATGATTACTCCATTCTTGACTACTGCAATTATATCAGCACCTCTGATTGTGGACAATCGGTGTGCAATAACAATTGTGGTCTGGTTGAGCATCATGCGGTCCAATGCATCTTGAACCACTCGCTCGGATTCGGCATCAAGTGCACTTGTAGCTTCATCCAAAAGCAAGATCTTTGGATCCTTTATTATTGCCCGTGCTATGGCTACTCGCTGCTTCTGCCCACCAGACAATTGGACACCTCTCTCTCCAACTGTAGTGTCATAGCCCTGCAGTATACCAGATTTGGGAAATGACAAACAGTATAAAAGACACTTCTCATCATTTTATCCATCAAACAGCTTGTTAACATTCATTTGATTATTAGCAAGAATATAGTTGAGATTATCTGACCTGCTGCAATGCACTTATGAACTGGTGCGCATTAGCTGACTCAGCAGCAGCTAAAATTTCTGCCTCTGTGGGCTCTCCTCCTTTCCCATAAGCAATGTTGGCCCGGATTGTATCATCGAACAAAACTGGTTCTTGGCTCACCAGACCCATCTGCTGTCTCAGCCATCTTAGTTGTAGCTTTTGTATTTCAAACCCATCAAGCAAAATTTGACCTGAATCAGGGTCATAGAACCTCTGAAGTAGTGAGACCACTGTTGATTTCCCACTTCCACTCTCTCCAACCAGTGCAACAGTCTGAAGGCAAGGTTAAGGTCATAAATAATACAAATTTCAATCAGTAAAAGCCCATGAATCAGATTGTGCTAGAAAATCATATGGATCGAATGACACCACGAAAGACATTTATCTAGATGTAATATGGAACACAAAAAACTACCACTATAACACAGTTCTAAGTCTATATTACTACTTTTATCTATACAAAATTGAAATACTTGCTTGGTTAAAAGTTGAAACATTTTGATTTCAAAAGGTCACATTTTAAGAATAGCTCGATTAGATTATGAGCAATGTAATGTTAGATGCTATAAATTATATAAGGAAACTTTTAGCTGTATGGATGTGGTACTTGGTTAAATAGTTTCTATCATAAATCATGATTAAGAATATTCACTAAAAAGAGATTATGTTATGCAACCAGGGGCGTAGTTGAACAGTAAAATGATTTTTTTTCACCAGATAGAATGAGGTTCTTTCATTTATATCATGGTTTCTTATATTGTACAAGTAGAAAAATCAGACATTCAGCATTTTCTAAAAAGATAGACTAGGTTTTTAGTTTCTTTCACAAAAAATATCACAAATCAAGAGAGGAGACATTCGAGGATATTTCAAGAGCGTGATGTTTCTTTTCAAGATTTTGCATATTTTCTTTCTTCTTACAAAGTTTATTATTTGATATATATATATATATATATATATATAGAGAGAGAGAGAGAGAGAGAGAGAGAGAGAGAGATTGGCTTGGCTACATTCAAGTGGATCTCAACTCAGATCTGGCCAGGTTTAGATTGGACGATGGGGGATCCTATATCAACGATTAGACAATGTGATCTATTACATCTAAATTGCCTACATACCGAAAATTATGTGATTTGGAGACCCCAAGCTTATGCATCAAGAGATCAAAACATTGGATAGTCTAAATAACACAAACTAATATATATTTTTTTGACCACTTTATGCTTAGGTGTTAGGGGTCTCCAAGTCACATGATTTTTAGGGTATAAGCATTTTAGAGGGAGTAGATCACATCTAACGGCTTGGATCATTGATATAGGACCCTTATCTTTCAATCTAGACCAACCTAATCTAGGTGAAGATTAAATGGAATGTAACCGAGTCTCTCTCTCTCTCTCTCTCTAAATGTAGAAAAACTATCGGCACATTGATAGTTTCTGTCAGAACGTACACAAACAGGAGCAAAAAAGACAGCATGCAAAAGGTAGAGGAATAATGGCATATGTGCTTTGATAACTCTCAAAATTGTTAGGTTGTGTTTCCATAATTTCATTCAAACATTAGTTACCTTTCCTGATTGAACAGCCAAGCAGAGGTCCTTGAAAATCTGGACATCTGGCCTTGTAGGATACCGGAAGCTGACATGCTGAAATTCAATATTCCCCTTCACTAGTTGTATGGTCATCCCAGAATCATCACTAGGATCTATCCTGGATTTCTGATCAAGGATTGCAAATACTGAAGCTGTAGCAGATTTAGCTTTTCTAGCATCAGGTGCTAGGAAGCTTGACTGGGAAATCCCTACTGCCGCAAAATTAAGTACAAAGAAGACCTACAAAGCATATCAAAACTATGAGCTACAATTACATTGAGGAGAAGGAAGTTGCGTTGTAATTTTGAAATGAGTTCAGTTTCATGAAGGCATTATGAAATAGGATGATATCTTTGATCAGAAGCATATTTATCATTTTATATCTAATTTATTTGTAAAACAAAGGATGAAAATAAATCTAGCTTTGTCTCTTTAGAGGTTGCTATGATGCTATCTGATGATTTTCTTCTCACAGCATGTATTCTAAATCAAGGAAAAAAAAAAGATCATGCATTTTGAATCAACAAATAACTCAATACATTTACTTGTTCCTTTCCAATGATTGATAGTTACAAGGGAATTCAAAGTGAAAATTTTTGAAAGAAAAGGCCAATATTTTCTCGAAACACCTTAAAATTTTCCCCTTCCCAAGAGGTTGGAATTTTGAGCAAGAAAATCAAAAAAGTTCTCTCCTAGGCAATTTATTTAAGATAAAAGTTACCCCAGTCAAGCATGAAAAGAGATTTCTCAACAACCTTCTCCTTAATTTCTCGCTACAACCAAACAAAGGAAAGTTCTTGACTTTCTTTTCTTTCTTTTCACCATAGAAAAAAAATATTTTTCTTTCACTTTCTTGGCAACTAAATAGAGCCTATGTTTCTGGAGCACAATAAACCAAAAGGATCGTTGATATCGTGATGCAAAAAATGTCATTTTCCCCTAATCACCAGTTTAGACTAATCAAATATATACCAACATACTTTAAAAATGTCTGTGGACGTAGTCTTGCCATCCTCTATAAGTCGTGCTCCAACATAGAAACTGGTTGCATACACGCAAAAAAGAAAAAAGTAGGACAGCCCAAAGCCCACTCCACTAATCAACCCTTGCCTTGTGACTATGTTTTTAGGACCTTCACATTTCTTCTGATAAAGCTCCAGCACCTTATCCTCAGCAGTGAAAGAAGCAACCGTTCTTATACTTCCAACCGCATCACTAGCAACCTGACTTGCTTCCTCATACTTCACCTGCAAAAGGAAACCATCACAAACAAAGAAGACCATAAAACTTCTAATAAAAACTATAACATGAAACTCCAAGTATTAGTTGAATGGAAATTGTAGTTTGAAGTTCCAAGTGTCTGAATTTGTTCATTGGTTTCATTTTTTTTTTGTAAAAGAATTTGTGAATGGGGCATTCATAATAAAATTTGGATCTTGCAGCAAATCCATTCAACCAATAAGAGTAATTTGCAATCCATTTTATCATCATTTTGGGTTAGAGGAAGAGTAATTCAAAGCAATAATGCAAGGAATCAATGATCTCCATTAAATTTTATAGTCAAACCTTCAAATCAGCATCAAGTCCCTTCATGAGTTTCATCTGGATCCATCCATTAACCGTGATTACAGGTACCAATGCTACTATTAGCAAAGCCAGCTGCCAGCAAGCAGCAACAGCTATGACCAGGCCAGCAATGAAAGTAGTGGCATTTTGAGTTATCAGCCCAAGTGCATCACCAACAAGACTCCGAACTGCAGCTGCATCTGCTGAAAGCCTTGCTCCAATTGCTCCACTGGAGTTCTCAGATTTGTCAAACCACCCAATTTCCATGTTAACAACCTTACCAAATGACATTGACCTGATCCTCTGTATCAACCTGGACCCAGCCACAGCAAAGAAGTATGCTCTAGCCGGAATTGATACTACGGTCACCAAACCAAGGACTACAAACATCAACGACCAGAACCTAGAATCCTTCCTGAGATTTGCTGGTGGTCCATAAAATGTATGAATTATACTGGAGAGCAGTACTCCAAAGATGGGCAATACTACACCACTGACTACTGCAGCAATTACACCTAACAGGACAACTGGAAGCTCTGGTTTGTTCAAATAAGCAAGGCGGCTGAGAGGCACTTCCTGATGATGCTGTGGTGACTCCCCATGGCTGGGTTTCTTCTGTGTAATTTCTTGAATGTCAGGTCCAGCAGGCAGTCTGAAGGACTCTGAGAATGAATGACGGCTCCTGCTAGCACCAGATGAGCTTGTTGATCTCCAGGAAGATGATCGTTTCCTCAAATTTACAGCCACTGATAAATTGCCCTGATCAGGAAGAGAATTTTGTTCTGAATCTTGGTTCACATCCTGCAATTGTGTAAGTCGAGAATACGGTCCATCAGGATTCTTGATGAGCTGATCATGCGATCCTGAAGGATATATGAAGGAATAAATCATTCAGAAATCAGATTATGACTCTAGAAGTTGTTGCCATGTTGCAATAAAGCTGCAAAGGGTGAGAAGTAAAATTTGATTGAATCTTCACAAATAATACCTTTTTCAACTATTGACCCATGATGGAGCACAGTGATCATATCAGCTTTTCTCACTGTACTCAAGCGATGAGCAACTATGACAGTGGTTCGATTACTCATGACTTTGTCTAGTGCTTCCTGCACCATCTGTTCTGATTCTGCATCAAGAGCACTCGTGGCTTCATCTAATAGTAGTATTCGTGGGTTCTTCAATATTGCTCTGGCTATTGCAACTCTTTGTTTTTGTCCCCCAGAGAGCTGTGTTCCATGCTCACCAACCAAGGTGTCAATGCCCTAGTAGCAGTATCATCAATTCAGTTATCATGTACTAACAATTAAAGAATTCAAAACCTTTATGACATCAAGAAAGAAAAGGAAGCCTTGTTCCATTATCTGCACTTAACAAGGACAGAGCCACCTTTACCTTTCCTATAATAGTTATGGAAAAGATTTGAAGTATTCTGTGAACATGTTTGATAACCATAAGCAAACAGTGTATAGTGATCAAAAATAGAAGGAAAGATAAATGTTTTGAAGTTTGAAAAGATTAACCTCAGGCAGTCTATCAATAAATTTAGAAGCATTGGCCAGCTCCAGTGCAGCTCTGATTTCTTCAATAGTTGCATCATCTTTGCCGTAAGTAATGTTATTTCTAATACTAGATGCAAAGAGTACTGGTTCCTGACTAACTAATCCAATTTTTCCTCTGATCCATCTGAGCTGAAACTCCTTGATATTTATTCCATCTATAAGAACTTCACCAGCTTGTGGATCATAAAACCTCTCAATTAGACTGATCACCGTTGACTTCCCACTTCCACTCTCTCCAACCAAAGCGACAGTCGTTCCACTTGGTATAATTAGAGAAAGTCCAGTGAATATTTGCTCATCTGGCCTAGCTGGATAGCTAAAACAGACATCCCTTAGTTCAAGATTTCCTATAATGTCATCCAAAATTTTTCCAGTAGTGTCATATGCATCTATCTCAGGCTTCCTATTGAATATTTCAAACATCTTGAATGCTGCCACTTTTCCTGCTGCAAATGCGCTTGAACATGGAGATGCCTGGCCTAAAGACCTGTAGAAATTTCATCAAGATGGACAAGTAAAAATTGTTGACATTCTCAACAATCAACAGAATAATATATGTGGGTTTCACAAGATGCATATATGTAAGCCGGTCTGCTCCCTTAATTCACCGGGGCATGCAGACTTCCAAACATTGCACATGGATACAGACTCATATGCATAAATATATGGGAACATTAATGCATGCAGTGGTTCCTTGCTAGTTGGAAACCAAGTATGAGTTATTGTTGACCTGGATGTAGAATGAATATAGCAGGAAAGAAGAAAAATATTAGGACTTGTTCATTATTGAATTGGGGAAGAGGAGGTAGTTCAGAGGTTGACAATTCAGTGGGATAACCCATATAGTTTTGTAGAACAATCTACTAATAAGAATAGCCATATACTAGCATTCAGAGTGGACTGGGGATTACATGTTCCTAGGGTCCATCATTATGATCTTATATTACAAAAATGCAAACATTTTCGTGTAATTTTAACAATATGTTAACTTCTGCTCCTGATATTTCTAAAACTGAGAAATCAAGTAATTATGTTAAGTCAAAGCTTAATCCGTATGAATGGATTATAAAAGAAGGTTCATTAATAAATCAACATAAAGCAGATTATTTGAAGAAATAAGTGTTTGACTCAGATATTTCATAATAGAACCTTTATAATCCAATAAGGCAGATGCTTGGCTTCTTGTGCAGATGTAGAAGAAACTGTGCTGGGAAAGATACCTACCAGTTCAAGCGAGTCTACTCATAACACATGATTGGCTTGACAGTAGCCCTGGTCATGGGAACTTATTATAAATCAACCCCATTTATCACATGAAGCGTTCTTATAAGAACTAAAAAATATATGAAATGGAAAAGAGCAGGGTTGCGGACGTTTAGAAGATCTGAAAAGGTTTTGCGCTCATTCTTTAAACACATTTCTTCTGCAAGGCTTATACATACTATTCTAATCCACAAGTTTATGATATGCATATTTAGTAGTTCTCAGGTTTAAACTACCAAATATTAGAAGTCAAGTAACTTTATAAACCTAGAGAAAAGATTGAATATATTCAGTGATCATTGCTAATGTCATCAAGAACTTTCAGCATTGAATGGAAATTCTACATAAAACTGCTACCGAAGTTGCTTATGCTTAATGGACACCATATACAAATACAAGCTAGAAACATATACATTTTATAACATCAATATACTGATAAGGTGAAAACTTATGATTTGCCATCAGATTTCAGGAATCTTGAGATCGATGTCATTTTGTAAGGGAGCAACCGCGAGCCTCAAGCCTCCAAGTGTTTCCATAATTTGCAATATGCAACTTACATCAAGCAGCAATAGATAGGAATCTAAAGGATCTTGCTACTAATAAGTAATTCATAAGTTCATAAAATAGAGAGGATTGGAGATTATATATATATATATATATATATATATCACATAGTGCATATTGGGTAATTTAAGCTTACATGGAACCAGTAACAACCGCGAAAATCACGTTAATAACATCTCCACCAGTATAATCTTTTTTCTGTATCATATTGGATCCAAACCATACACCTAAGCCATAAGAACAGATTATAATACCAATAGTCGCACCCAAACCAAAGCCTGCAGCTAAACCCTCCAGAACGCTGGCCTTGTAAACACTCTTTAGAGATCTATTATATTTTTCTACAGCCTGTTTCTCTCCAGTAAAAGAAGCAACCTGAAAAGGAATCAAAGCAGTGAGATCAGAAAAAAAATGAAAAGGTATTCTGATTTCAAAAGAAACAGAGGAAATGTTCTTACTGTTCTAATGGAGCCAATAGTTTGCTCCACTGTGGCTGCTGCCACAGAGTATGCTGTTTGCGCATTGGCGGCCATCTTGGTGATAGCAATAGCCATCACTGCCGCAGCAAGCACAACAAGAGGAATAACGGATAACATAACAAGGGTAAGTTGCCAGCCTTTGAAAAATGCTACTATAAACCCTCCTATAAATGATGATACCAGCTGAATGAACTTTCCAACCTGTAAATTGGAATAAAAACCATGACAAAGAAATCAAGGAGTTGAAAAAAAATATGGAGCTGAAGGTCATGAAAGATATAATGATGTAGGAAGTCTCACAATCTTTCAAATCCCAGACTAAGTCTAAACTTCTCCCAGGCAAGACAAGTATCTTGTAGTCAACTAAATACATTAAGCAGAAAGCATATATTTTTATTAAGTAAAGCAGCAATCAAATGTGCAGCATTACCTACACAGGCTGCTAATTAGGTACGGGTAAAATAAACATCAGAGGTTTGTAAGATACTGTTGGAATGTGTTTGAACTTATCCTGCAAGATGAAACGATAGCGTAAATGGAGATAGACAAAAGAAAGGCAATTGTACCTTTTCACCCATGGCATCTTGAATGAGATAAGTGTCACCTGATATCTTTCCAATGAGCTCTCCTGTATTTGCTTCCTTGTCAAAGAAGGAAATATCCTGTCCCAGTATAGCTTTTAAGTACAGATTCCGGATTCGAGCAGCCTGTTTTTCCCCAGTGGTTGTCCAGCATGCCACCTCTACCCAAAAACATTTAAGGTTTGCTCTTAGGTACAAATATAACAACCATCTTATTACTCTAACTACTGCCTCATGTTTATAAATGTATGTTCTTACGGAGGCATGATGCCACACCATTTGCCACGCCCAGGTATATGAACTTGAGAGCTACCTAATGAAGTGAGATCATAAAGTAGGTTACTTCGATTCACAAGTAACAAAATCAAGAAGATTCTACAACGTGATGGGAAACCAAGAACCAGAGGAACAAGGAAAACATATGCCACTAAATATAGAGCAGAAATCCTTAGAAACACTAAAAGATAACAAATAAATCTGGAACCAATTTAAATTGAACATAAGAGTTGGCATATACTATTTGAGTGATGATCATAAGACTACAAAAGAAGTTATGACAATCATTTTAGCCACCTTGGAAATTTCATGAACCACAATATGAACATCCGTAGTCTTCCCAAGTATGTTAATCAGTTCCCCAAAAAGAACTGTCATAAGTGGTAATGAGATCCCATTTGCTGCAGCTGCAACTGAACCAGTGACCATCAAAACAAGATCAGCTGTGTCAGCAAATGAGAAAAGCTTGTAGTAGGGGACACTATTCTTCTTTTCATCTGAGTCTTGCAGCTTAATTGTGTCTGCAACATCTTTTTCTATCTCTACTCCTTTGGACGTTGCATCAACTGAAGGATTTGGCATCTCCATCTCTCCCTTGGTCATATCTCTGCATCAGAAATCAGAACATTTCATTTGATTGCCCTGCAGTTCAACACCTCAAATAAGTACTCAATGATTAAGTAAGCATGGTGTCAGCACCTTATGAGCTGTGTCATGATAACAAAAGTTGGTAAGGAGATCACCAGTAGTTATACTCTAGAATGGTATTTGTTTAGATGATTGAATAAAAAATTCATCATTTAGTTCATCTTCTAGATCCATTGGCGCTTTCTGGTGAGAAGTACCCACTGGAAACAAAAAAAGGGACAAATATAAGAATCGCTGACCACTTCAAACTTTGATACTCAACACAAAAGGGTGTTCATAAAGCTTACAATCAGAAAGATAAAAATTATTGTTACTTTAGGCCTGATTGACATAAGGTTCAGGTTGTGGGGTTATAACTATGGAGTTCTAATTTACAACATTACAAAGTATGTACCAAAGAGACTTCTCTTTTTCCCCTTCATTCTGAAGCTTCCTATGTTCTTTAAAAATTGAAAGAGGACAAGCAGATTTTAAACTATGGAGCAAGCATCTGGGTCAACAGTTGACACATGATAACAGTATAATGTCCAAAGAGTTGATCAAGTAGTGTTTTCTCAGTACCTAGAAGAAATTGGCCCCTGGCATCTCAATGTTAACACAGTCAATTTTGAGGGAAGCATTCATGCAAGGAACAGCTAACAGCAAACAACGGTTATTTGTCAGGTGAAGTGAGGCACCGGCTGCCTGAATCTACCCTAGCAAATCTGGATTCTGGTTAGATACCAAGAATAGTTTTGGCTATACACATGGCCATAGTACGAGATGACACGGTGGCTAGATGTAATAAGTGTTTTGCATTTGGTCTTTACCAAATTTTGTGTAAGTTCAGTTTACAGTCTTGCCAAGTCCGGATCTTGACTGATCATGCATCAAGTGCTGTGAGGCACCGGCCATCCAATTAAATCTAAATTCTGGCTAAATAAGTTATTTATTTTGCTTGTACACATGACCTTGTTACAAGTTTATGTTTTGCAGACAACCAAGTTTCATTTGCCATTTACTTTGTGCTGTTACTTTGTTTAAGCTCAATCTCTCATCTCAGAAAGTCAGGACCTTGACTGATTTAGCAAGTTCAAATTTTGTAATTCAGCAGATAGTTTGAAGAAACTCAACAAAGAGTTCGATATCAAAATGAAGGGGAAATAAACCATAGAAACTGAAAAACTTCTTCCCAAAGGAACACGTTTCAACATGATTTTTACTTTTAAATTCATTGATTATTTCCGATAACTATTTACTCAAAGATCATTTTGACCAAATCAATATGAAAAGCATTTCTTTATTGATTCACACTGCCAGAAAAAAATATCTGATGGTCTGCTTATAATAATTTGAGATTTTTTTTTCTAATGATTAGGATCCCAAAGTCCCACCTGAACTCCAGAATATCTCAGTTTCTGACTGGCAGCACTGCATGGGCAATAAGAAATGGTAAGGGGAAGTTTAATTGGCCTTCTGCTACATCCAGTTCTGATTGATTGCTTAAGCTACAAGTAAAAGATATAGTAAATTTGGAAAATCTCATGAAGCAATATATCAAAATATGAACTACCTAATTATAATTAAATTTCTCAACAGTCCATTCTTTGGCTTGTCTGTGCAAGGAGGAATCTTACCTTACGATCCCTATAAAGATCCTTTTCTTCTTTTTAAAACGGACATTGAAGAAGACCACCCGAGCATGCTGTAGACAAGGTAAGTAAATTGATAGTAAAACAATTAAATTTCTCAATGGCATCATTTCATTACTTGCCCAAGCAAGCAGGTATCCTATCTTATGATCCATTTAATAAGTCTTCTTCCATTTAAAATGGCAGTATAAGAAGACTACATGAGCTAGTTGTAGCCAATGTAAGGCTCAATGCAATCATTAAATCACTTGTCTGTCGCACGCACGGTGGTGCCGCTTTCATGCAACAAAGGGTATTTCCACTTCATTGATTCTTCAACTACATGGGAGGCATTTTGGATCTTTCTGCTGTCTTGGTGAAAGAGGTGGAGAGGATAAAGACAATCACTTTGGAGATACCTCTTTTGTCTCATTGAACTGAGAATGACTCTTAAACTGACTCCTCCTAACATCCAATTCAATCAAGAAGTAGTTGAAAACATAGAATTTCGGCCACAATAATTTGGACCACTCGTCAGGCTGGCCCGTACAACACTATCATGGATTTGTTTCCTAAAAAAACTTCAGAAAAAAGAAAAGAGGGGAATCCTTTTGTAGGTTGGTCCGCATACTGTGCGAAAATTTATGGCTTTACGATTGTTGGGGGAAAAACCCCAAGTCATGCCGCCACGGAGGCGCTCGACTAAAGTGCGCCGACCGGAAAGGCGCTCGGCCGAAGAGTGCCGACCAGCAGGGTGCTCGGCTAGAGAGCACCGACCAGAGAGAGCGCCAAGAAGAAGCGCCCAACCAAAATGACCAAGTAGGGATGCTCGGCTAAAAAGAATCGACCAGAGAACGCCGACCAGAGAAAGCGCTTGCCTAAAGAGCGCCGACCAGGAAACCAACCAAAGAGCGGAAGTAAAGACGCTCGCCCAAAGGGCGCCGAGCAGAAGTACTATGAAGCAACCCCGCCACAGGGCGCCCCATTGGGCGACCAGCTCGGCTCGGCACCCCTGCCGAGCCGATTGCCTTGGACCAAATGTTCAACTTCCGCCTAACCCTCTAAGCCTGAGGGACTTGACAACTCCACCACAACCTGCCGCTATCTCCAAGCCATCAAGGCATAAGATCTCCGCAGGTATTCGGCACGACCTGCCATTAATGCATGAGACCCCCTCGAGTCTCCGATGCACCCAGTCATTTAATGAACACGGCTCAAGACGATCTCCGGATCACTGAACCATCAGAGCGTATGGCTCTTCCTGACCGCCGGTTCATTCGGTAATAAATGCACTTACCATCCACGAACCCCAGGCCCACTACGGCTGACGGTTCAACCACTCCAACGGGTCCGATCGACCGCGACAACTCCCTGATTCCGGTCTGATCCGGCCTTATTCTCCACCACGCCATTAATGGGCCAAATCGTGCCCAATTATTACAAAAGAGGACAAATTCCTCTGTCACCTCCCAGGTAACACAAATCCCCTTCTATAAAAAGGAACCTGGGAGGGAGAAAAAGGGGGGACCCCGGACAGAACTCTCCTAGACCGGGTGGAAAGAAGTAAACAACACAGACAATTGAGGACATCATCCTCTTCATCTTCTTTATCTTATCCAAATGTTCTTGCTGTCTTCTCCATATACTCTCTTCCCTGCTCTCTCCACATATCTGCCCCCTCTGACTTAAGCATCGGAGGGCCGGCGCCGGGGAGCCCGGCCACCGGTTTTCTTGCAGGACTTATGCCCCCCAGGAGGACGCCACCCGCCGGCACGCCATTGACCACCGCTCCTACGGCGGACTTGCACCCCTCCAGAAGGACGCCACCAGTCGGCGCACGGTCATCCACTGTCCCTGCGGCGGAGCCCCTCCTTCCCCTGGCTTCGTGGCGGCCCCCGGGTCCAATTTCCAGCAACAGTTGGCGCTAGAGGAAGGGCCCGAGTTCGCTGCCATGAAGTTAAGAAGCAAAGGGGCTTCCAACGCCTCTCGACGTCCTCCACCAAGTCCAGAACGTTCCGTTCGGAACTCACCACCTCCGGCCGAGTCAGCGCCTCAAGTTCGACCGGAGCAGTTTGATGCCCTGGTGCAGCAAGTGCAGGCGTTGGCTACCGCCGTCCAAAGCTTGCAACCCAGGGGCATTCCAGCGGCACCGCCTCCTCCGGCTCCAGTTCAACCGGAGCCTCCTACAAGCGGACTTCCCCTTCGAGGTCAGGACTCCCAAGTCCAGGCCTCCCTCTGGAGAGAGCACCCAGCCAGGGGCCACGGAGGCTGGCCACAGCCTTCAGAAGCTGAGTCGGTTCCAGGGCAACCTGCGTTCGAACGAACCGCTGCAGCAATCCTCCAGAATGATGAACTCGACAAGAAGGTCGAGAAGTTGGAGCGCCAAATCCAGGCCCTCCACCGAAGGAAGTCGGGGCGTGATGGTGACTTTGAGTTTACTACGAAGTCGCCCTTCTCTCCGGAGATTGAAGATGAACCGGTTCCGCTACGGTTCAAGATGCCCCAGGTGGAGCCCTACAACGGCAAGGCTGATCCCCTCGACCACCTGGAGAGTTACCGGGTCTTAATGGCCCTACAAGGAGCCTCGGAGGCCATGATGTGCAAAGCTTTTCCGGCGACACTCCGAGGGCCAGCCCGACTTTGGTTTACCGGGCTGAAACCGAGTACTGTCTCTTCCTTTGAGCAGCTTGGCAGACAATTTGCTGGCAACTTTGCCGCCAGCCAACCCCAGCGGCGGACGTCCGACTCCCTCCTAGACATTAAACAAAAGGAGGGAGAATCCTTCAAGGAGTACTTGGACCGGTTCACCGCCGCAACATGGGAGGTCCGGGAGCTTGACCAGTCCATCGCCATGTCAGCACTGAAGACTGGAGCCCGGTCTTACAGATTCCTCTTCTCGATTGAGAAGAATTTTCCCGCGGACCTCACTGAAATGTTCGCTCGGGCGCGGAAATACGCCAAGGCGGAAGAAGCCGTGGCAGCTAGGCAGGGCGGAACCGAGCAGAACTCCAAGAAGAGACGCCGCGAGGAGCGCGGCCAGCCCAGAAGCCCGTCTCCGCGACGAGCTAAGAATCCGCCCCGCCCAAAGAGTCCACCCCGGTTGAGGGGACCGCCACAGCAAAGGTCACCCCTCCGCCCGAAGTTCCCATTGCAGGCCCGTGCACCCGAAGGGAGGTATGAAAGATACACTCCCCTCAACGCTCCTCGGGCTGAAATCCTCATGGAGATTGAGAGTCGGGATCACATCCGGCTCCCACCTCCGAAGCCAGACACCAGAACCCGGCGTGATCCCCGGAAGTATTGCCGCTTCCACCGGGATCACGGACATGATACCGAGGAGTGTTACCAGCTCCGAAATGAGATCGAAGCACTCATCCGCCGAGGGGTGCTCGATCGATTCGTGCAAGGCCGGCGTGAAGAGAAGCGGCCAGCCGAAGGAGCAGCACAGCCTGAAGGCTCGAATGCCAACAGGCCCATCGCCGGCGTCATCAACACTATCCGAGGCGGGGCCTCGGCTGGAGAAGCTTCGGGGGAAGAAACCTCAAAGCGCCTGCGCACCTCTGAAGCCATCTCCTTCTCAGAAGATGATCTAGAGGGAGTCGAAACTCCCCATGATGATGCCGTGGTCATCTCCATGATCATAAATAAATTTGATGTAAAACGCATCTTAGTTGATAATGGAAGCTCAGCGAATGTTTTGTACTTTGGTGCATATTGTAAAATGGGGATGACCAAAGAACAGCTGCGGAGGATGAATGCCCCGTTAGTTGGATTTACTGGGGATTCAGTCCCAGTAGAAGGCGAGATCGACCTTTTGGTCACAGTCGGGCTCGCCCCCCGCGAAAGTACTGTGGGGATGAGCTTCCTCGTGATACGCCTTCCCTCGGCCTACAATGCCATCCTCGGAAGGCCAGGCCTCAACGCCCTCCGAGCGGTGGTCTCAACTCGCCACTTGCTTATGCGATTCCCCACCAGCCAGGGAGTCGGCGAAGTTCGAGGGGACCAAATGGTGGCAAGGCGATGCTACCTGGCGACCCATGAAGCGAGACGATCAGCCGAGGTGTCTGCCCCAACAACTGACCAGCCCACAACTGAGGTTATGGAGGCACGGGTCAACCCCCAGAAAGAGCGGGTAGAGCCTGGTGAGTCACTGATCCAAGTTCCCTTACGAGAGAACTTTTCCGAGCTAACCGTGCAGGTCGGCTCCGGCCTCGACGAGCACGAGAGGGGTCGCCTCGTCAACTTCCTGTGAGACAACATGGATATTTTCGCATGGTCGCCTGCAGACATGCCGGGGATAGATCCCGAGATCATGGTCCACCGGCTCCAAGTAAAGCCAACCAGCAAGCCCGTGCGGCAGAAGAAGCGAGGCGCTGCCCCTGAACGACAGCAAGCAGCAGCCGAGGAGGTCAGCAAACTCCTTGAGGCCGGCTTCATCCGGGAGATAGCCTACCCGGAGTGGCTCGCCAATGTGGTCCTCGTCAAGAAAGCCAGCGGGAAGTGGCGTATGTGCGTGGACTACACCGACCTGAATAAAGCCTGCCCAAAGGACAGCTTCCCACTTCCCAGCATCGACCAGCTCGTGGACTCCACCTCGGGTCACGAGCTGCTGGCATTCATGGACGCCTTTTCCGGATACAACCAGATCCGCATGGCGCCAGAAGATGAGGAGAAGACAGCCTTCATCACCGACGGGGGAACCTACTGCTACAAGGTGATGCCATTCGGCTTAAAAAATGCCGGGGCAACTTATCAAAGACTAGTCAGCCGGATCTTCAAAGACCAAATAGGCCGAAACATGGAGGTCTCCGTGGATGACATGCTGGTGAAAAGCAAGATGGCGCAGGACCATATAGCCGACCTCATGGAAGCATTCTCCACACTCCGAAAGTACCGGATGAAGCTTAATCCAGCCAAATGTGCATTCGGGGTCACCTCCGGCAAATTCCTCGGCTTCATCATTACACAACGAGGAATTGAGGCCAATCCAGAGAAGATCTGAGCCCTCCAAGGGATGACGCCTCCTAGGACGGTCAAGGAGGTACAGCGGCTCACGGGCCGAGTGGCAGCCCTCGGGAGATTCATCTCCCGCTCGGCCGAGCGCTGCCTTCCATTTTTTGCAGCCCTCAAGAAGCCAAAGAACTTCTTGTGGTCGGACGAGTGCCAGCAATCTTTTGAAGAGCTCAAGCGCCTACTGGCTTCCCCTCCCCTGCTCACGAAGCCTCAACGGGGTGAGCTCCTCTACTTATATCTAGCTGTCTCCCCTGTTGCAGTAAGCTCGGTCCTGGTCCGAGAGAAGGGCAAACTCCAGAAGCCAGTATATTATACCAGCCGGGTCTTGAGGGACGCCGAGACCCGATACTCCAAGCTTGAGAAGACTGCCTATGCTTTGGTCATCTCGGCTCGGAGGCTCCGACCCTACTTCCAAGCTCATACAGTGGCTGTGTTGACCGACCAGCCGGTCAAGCAGATCCTACAGAAATCAGATCGTGCGGGTCGGATTACCAAATGGGCCATCGAGCTCGGGGAATTCGACATCAAGTACCGACCCAGATCGGCGATCAAAGCACAAGCGCTCGCAGACTTTATCGTCGAGTGCACTATACCAGATGAGGCCAAGCCCGAGCCCGAGCCCGAGCCACCCACGGAGCAGACCCCGAGTTTGACATGGACTCTGCATGTCGATGGCTCTTCAAACTCGGGGGGTAGCGGAGCAGGGTTCATCCTCACCAGCCCGGAGGGGGTGGTCGCCGAGCAAGCCTTGCGCCTCGAGTTTTCCGCTTCAAATAATATAGCGGAGTACGAGGCACTTATCGCCGGGCTCAAGCTAGCCAAAGAGCTAGGAATAAAGGACTTGAAGGCCTTCAGTGATTCTCAGCTCGTCGTCAACCAAATTGTGGGCGACTTCGAAGCCAGAGACCCGACCATGCAGAAGTATCTTCAGAAGGTACGGGATCTCGCCTCGACCTTGGAATCCTTTCATATTCAACATATCGCCAGGTCGGAGAATCTTAGGGCCGACCAGCTGTCAAAGCTGGCGTCCTCTCGCATGAGCGAGCTTCCCAAAGAGGCGGTACTGGAATATCTCCAAAAGCCTAGTACAGACGAGCCCGAGCAGACCCTCTGCACCGAGTTCGAGCTAAGCTGGATGGACGAGCTCACCAGCTACCTGCAAGATGAAGTCCTCCCCACTGATGAACAAGAGGCTCGCCGAATCAAGCGCCTCGCCACCCGGTACATACTGTACGAGGGAAAGCTCTATCGGAGGTCCTTCACCTCTCCCCTCCTCAGATGCCTCCGCCCAACGGAGGCTGATTACGCCATGCGCGAAGTCCACGAAGGGATCTGTGGAAACCATCTAGGAGGGCGAGCACTGGCCCACAAAATTCTGTGCCAAGGATATTATTGGCCGACACTCCAGAAGGATGCTATGGACTTCGTCCAAAGATGTGACCGGTGCCAAAGGAACGCCAATGTTCAACGCCGGCCCTCGGCTCCTTTGACTTCTATCAGCTCCCCTTGGCCTTTTGCCCAGTGGGGAATTGACATTCTCGGGCCATTTCCACTGGCCACCGGACAAAGGAAGTTCCTGGTCGTCTCCATCGACTACTTCACTAAGTGGGTAGAAGCCGAGCCCCTTGCCCGGATCACCGAGCAGAAGATGCAGGATTTTGTCTGGAAATCCATTATCTGCAGATTCGGGCTTCCCCGCATCCTTATCTCTGACAACGGTCGCCAGTTCGACAACATCCATTTCAGAGAGTTCTGCTCCGAGCTTGGCATCGACCATCGCTTCACCTCGGTCGCGCACCCTCAGACGAACGGAGAAACCGAGGTAACAAATCGTACTATTTTGCAGGGTCTCAAAGCCAGGCTCGACAAATCCAAAGGGCAATGGGTCGAAGACCTATACAATGTCCTGTGGGCGTACCGGACTACGTTCCGCGTCCCCACCGGCGAGACTCCCTTCAACTTGACCTATGGGACGGAGGCCGTCATTCCACTGGAGATTGGACTTCCCTCTCCAAGAGTCGAGCACCACGATGCCAGCTCCAACTCTTCGCAGCTCAGAAGCAACCTCGACCTGATCGAGGAAACAAGGGAGGCCGCTCGAGTTCGCATGGCGAGGTACCAGCAAAAGACAGCTCGTACTACAACGCCAGGGTCAAAGTCAAGTCTTTCAGACCAGGAGACCTTGTTCTCAGAAGAGCTGAAGCCTCCCGACCAACTGAGCAAGGGAAGCTGGCCCCGAATTGGGAAGGACCATACCGAGTCACGCGCATCCGCCGACCCGAGACTTATCAGCTAGAGTCCCTAGACGGGACTCTCATTCCGCGGAGCTGGAGCTCTGAAAATCTCCGCGTGTACCATCAGTAGAACCCCAAGGGGTTCCTCATTATTCGATTATTGAATTTCATTCTATGGATTTCATTTCATAATTAATTTATGATTTTCGAGCTCACCGATTCTCCTGATTATCTCGTGGTGTCAGGTTTATCTCTCCTCCCCTGACCACGGTCGGGATGCCCTGCCACAACGGGATGCCCCGATCCGTCGGGATGGCCCGAGACGTCGGGATGGCCCGAGACGTCGGGATGCCCCAATATATTGGGATGCCCTGCCACAACGGGATGCCCCGATCCGTCGGGATGGCCCGAGACGTCGGGGTGCGGTCTTAAGTGACCAGACGAGCTCGGCTCGTTCTCCATCGGCTTCCACCGTCGAGCTCGGCTCGTGCTCCCCGACTATGAGTTGTGGTCCTCTCTGACCAGACGAGCTCGGCTCGTTCGCCTACCCTGACCACGGTCAGGATGCCCCGAGACGTCGGGATGCCCCGATCCGTCGGGATGCCCCGAGACGTCGGGATGCCCCGACTAAAGGGATGCTCGAGACGTCGAGATGAGTTGCGGTCCTCTCTAACCAGACGAGCTCGGCTCGTTCTCCATCGGCTTCCACCGTCGAGCTCGGCTCGTGCTCCCCGACTATGAGTTGCGGTCCTCTCTGACCAGACGAGCTCGGCTTGTTCGCCTACCCTGACCACAGTCAAGATGACCCTGGTCAGGATGCCCCGAGACGTCGGGATGCCCCGGTTACCGGGATGCCCCGGCTAAAGGGATGCTCGAGACGTCGAGATGAGTTGCGGTCCTCTCTGACCAGACGAGCTCGGCTCATTCTCCATCGGCTTCCACCGTCGAGCTCGGCTCGTGCTCCCCGACTATGAGTTGCGGTCCTCTCTGACCAGACGAGCTCGGCTCGTTCGCCTACCCTGACCACGGTCAAGATGACCCTGGTCAGGATGCCCCGAGACGTCGGGATGCCCCGGTTACCGGGATGGCCCGAGACATCGGGGTGCGGTCTTAGGTGACCAGACGAGCTCGGCTCGTTCTCCATCGGCTTCCACCGTCGAGCTCGGCTCGTGCTCCCCGACTATGAGTTGCGGTCCTCTCTGACCAGACGAGCTCGGCTCATTCGCCTACCTTGACCACGGTCAGGATGCCCCAAAACGTCGGGATGCCCCGGTTACCGGGATGCCCCAATACGTTGGGACGTGGTCTTCATTGACCAAACGAGCTCGGCTCGTTCTCCACCGACTTCAACCCACGAGCTCGGCTCGTTCTCTCTGCCGACGTCCTCGAGGAACGGACCCCGAGCAGAGGAGCGTCTTCAGTCGCCTCGGCGCAGGGACGCGCTTGGTACCAGGTACCCATTTATTTAATGTCTTTACATTATTTTATTCTTGGACTTCTCTCTGCCAACGTCCTCGAAGAACGAACTCCGAGCAGAGGAGCGCCTTCAGTCGCCTCGGCGCAGGGACGCGCTTGGTACCAGGTACCCATTTATTTAATGTCTTTACATTATTTTATTCTTGGACTTCTCTCTGCCAACGTCCTCGAAGAACGAACTCCGAGCAGAGGAGCGCCTTCAGTCGCCTCGGCGCAGGGACGTGCTTGGTACCAGGTACCCATTTATTTAATGTCTTTACATTATTTTATTCTTGGACTTCTCTCTGCCGACGTCCTTGAAGAACAGACCCCGAGCAGAGGAGCGTCTTCAGTCGCCTCGGCGCGAGGACGCACACGGTACAAGGTACTCATTTATGCTTTTACATTAATGTTTTTACATTATCTATTGTCCTCGGATCTCTGCCGACGTCCTCAAAAAATGGACTCCGAGCAGAAGAGCATTTTCAATCGCCTCGGCGAAAGAATGCTCACGACACCAAACTACTATACTATGGTGAATCCTTGTCACGAGCTGACAAGTATTCAACCCAATTGGTGGGAAAGAATCTGGTCCGCCCCGGTAACTCGAGGCTCGGACCCAAAGTTCACTAACTTTGTTAAAATTTAAGTCCCAGAGGCCGCCTTAGGGCTTGGTCGAATTCTGGACTAAGCTCGGAAAGACTCTCCGAGACCAAATCCCTTTGGCATAAGCGTTGAAAGACCGAGCAGTGGAGCTCGGCAAGCCGAACCTAAAAGCCCTGTGGCGGGTAAAAGCTGAGGCCCTAGAGCCCATATCTCCGGAACCTAAAACGGATCCGAGCAGAGAAACTTGGACTACAATAGGCGAGTTTCCGAAAAAGATATTCATTCCAAAAAGCCCGTAGGCTAAGTACGAAAATTCGGGTTTGGCCCTTACAAGTATGGGGGGCCATCCCGACTTAAACAAAAAAAAGCAAAAATTACACTAAGATTCGAGCTCGACCACTTCGGCTTTAGCAGTGCCAGGAGTGGTTGGCTCAGCAGCCGGGACCCCCTCGGTGGCCTCGGCAGCGATAGGAGTAGCCTCGGAGGCGACCTCGGTCACTTCGGGGACGGCTACGGCCGCCTCGGTCCCCGGAGTTTCTGCCTCCGCAGCCGGCCTTTCGACCCCTGCTCCCGGCTGGAGCAGGTTTACATCAAAATCCGGAAGGAGCTGCCGCAGTTGGTTGCGGAAATCCCGGAAGCCTTGGATTAGCCCATTCACGCCCTCCTCTTCTAGGAGATCGCGAAACTCCGCCGATTCGCGGAAGAGCTTCACCGCATTCTGAGCCTGCTCTCGAGCCTCGAGCTCCCGGGCTTCATGATAGACAGCCTTCCGCTCAAGGTCCCTTAGCCCCCGCTCAAGCTCTAAGTGGCGGCCGCGGGCATTCTCCACCTCCTGCCCACGGGCGGCCAGCGCCTGCTCGGCCTTGGCCAGGCGGCTTTCTGCGGCGCGCAGCTCGGACCTCGTCAATGCGTGCGCGCCCTTCTCCTCCTTAAGCTCTGCGGTCAGAGCTCGGACTCCCTCCTCGGATGCTCCAACTTTTCCTTGGAGCACCTGACGTTCGGCCTCGGCGGCTTGGTACTTCGCCTCGGCGGCTAGGTACCTCGCCTGGGCCTCGTCGTAACTGCGCTGGCACCTCCGGGCCTTCTCCCGGTATTCTTGGACTAGGTGCATCAGCATCTCCGTCTCGTGCAAACGCTATAAAAGAGACGAAAAGAAAAACGTGAGGCGCCACTAGTAAAAAATCTATACAGATTACACAGGAGGAAAATTTTACTTACCCGAACGGCGTTGCAGCGAGTGATGTCCATGAAAGCATTGTAGCTCATGGACTGCATCGCGGCCCGGTCAGCCGGGAGCAGCGCGAGCCGAAATACTTCGCGCGCTACTCGAGGATCTTCGAGGGCTGAATCGCCCTCGAACACCGACCAGGTGGGTGCAAAAGGCACCCGCTCTTCCGAGCCTGACGAACCCGGGAGGCCAGCGTCGGCTGGCCTAGATGGAGCCAACCCCAAAGCTCCCTGACTGCTCCCTGGTTCGGAGCTAGGGGGCTGGGGTCAGACGAGCGGCCGATCTGACCGCCGCACGACTATAGCGGGCCGTGCAAGCACGGGACCCGCGGATCTCCTCCCCTGATCGGCAACTGAAGCATCCTGCCGACCAGGAACTTGCGCTAAAGGCGCCGGGCACGGGGGCGCCCCTGAGGCTCCCCTGGAGCCCGAGCCCCCGGAATCCGCGCCGTCCCCCCGACCAGCATCGGGGCGCACGGGGCGAGAAGGGCCCGCCTCGGGATGTGCGGGACGAGAGGGGCCCGCCTCGGGATGCGCGGGGCGGGAAGGACCCGCCTCGGCTACTGCCGCCGCCGAGGGAGTCGAGGTTGCCGAGACCTTTTGCTTCTTCCTCGGCTCGGTGGGCTCACCTGAGAGCTCGGCTGCCCTCTTCTGGTAGCGGGCGTAGAGAACCTCGCTCTTGGTCACCATCTTGGCAATGTCTGCAAAGACGAACAAAATTAGAACATTAGAACAATTAAGGAAATGAAAGAGACATTGCTATTATCCTTACCCTGAGGACGTACCGAGCTCAGCCCCACGTTCACCAGAGCGTCCTCACTAATGAGGCCATTCAGCAAGATCCCGTCCCCAAGGCCGCGGATGGTGTCGAGGATCTCCTGCTCACGCGGAGAAAGCTGGGGGGGCCTGTTGATAGACTTAAGCTGGGCCGGCCCCCACTTGGGGTCAAACCCCCAGGACCGTTCAGAGCCAAGGAAGAAGAACTTCTCCTTCCAGCCATGAATGGACGAAGGGGCACCATGGAAGAGTGGCCGACCCGCCCGAAGGGCGATGTAAAGCCACTCCCCGTCTCCCGGATTCGACTTAAAGACAAAAAATCGCCGGAAAACGTTAACAGAGGTCGGAATCCCCTGCAGTAAACACAGTGACAGGAAACCCATCACTGTCCTCCAAGCATTCGGAGTGAGTTGCGCCGGGACCAACCGGCATACTGTCAGCAACTCATTCACGAAGCTGTGAAGAGGAAATCGGAGGCCGGCCCAGAGTGACTCCTGGTGCACTCCGATCCGGCCTACCGGAGGATCAGTTATCCGATCCCTTCGCCTGGCGGGTTCCAAACGGAACCCCTGAAGAGGAAAAAACCACTCTTCGGTCATTTCGACCTCCAGGGCGCTCATGGTGGATACGACTTCACTGGGGAGAGAACCCATTGTAGGAGAAGAAAAGGATTAAAAAAGCAAAAAGGACAACCTGGGAAAGATGCCGGAGAAAAGGGACTTCGGTCTGAGGAAGACTGGAAGAATAGAAAGCTGGAAGCAGAAAACAATAGGAAGAGGACAGAGGGCCCGGGGAGAGTTTAAATAGACCTCCCCAACGGCCCGGATCAGCGAGAAAAACGCTGTATCCTGTTTAGATGACGACGCGTGTCGGTCCAAAAGACAGAATGACGCATTTAATTAGGGCTAGCGCTTCGGACGCCGAAGCGCCCCATCGGATCGTGCGGCCCCATCATGAGCCCACGACGCGAGGACGCTTCGCAAAAAGCGTCCCAATAATGAGACTTTTCGGGAAGGAAGAGACGCCGCCTATTAAATACACCTCGAAGCGCTTGATAATTCAAAATGCGCAATAAATTAGGATTTTCGGAATCCGTAATGGTCCAACCAAAACTACTTCCCGCGCTCCAGCTGGTAGCCAACTGGAACTCGGAAGTCGGGGGGTAGTGTTGGGGGAAAAACCCCAAGTCATGCCGCCACGGAGGCGCTCGACTAAAGTGCGCCGACCGGAAAGGCGCTCGGCCGAAGAGTGCCGCCCAGCAGGGTGCTCGGCTAGAGAGCACCGACCAGAGAGAGCGCCAAGAAGAAGCGCCCAACCAAAATGACCAAGTAGGGATGCTCGGCTAAAAAGAATCGACCAGAGAACGCCGACCAGAGAAAGCGCTTGCCTAAAGAGCGCCGACCAGAAAACCAACCAAAGAGCGGAAGTAAAGACGCTCGCCCAAAGGGCGCCGAGCAGAAGTACTATGAAGCAACCCCGCCACAGGGCGCCCCATTGGGCGACCAGCTCGGCTCGGCACCCCTGCCGAGCCGATTGCCTTGGACCAAATGTTCAACTTCCGCCTAACCCTCTAAGCCTGAGGGACTTGACAACTCCACCACAACCTGCCGCTATCTCCAAGCCATCAAGGCATAAGATCTCCGCAGGTATTCGGCACGACCTGCCATTAATGCATGAGACCCCCTCGAGTCTCCGATGCACCCAGTCATTTAATGAACACGGCTCAAGACGATCTCCGGATCACTGAACCATCAGAGCGTATGGCTCTTCCTGACCGCCGGTTCATTCGGTAATAAATGCACTTACCATCCACGAACCCCAGGCCCACTACGGCTGACGGTTCAACCACTCCAACGGGTCCGATCGACCGCGACAACTCCCTGATTCCGGTCTGATCCGGCCTTATTCTCCACCACGCCATTAATGGGCCAAATCGTGCCCAATTATTACAAAAGAGGACAAATTTCTCTGTCACCTCCCGGGTAACACAAATCCCCTTCTATAAAAGGGAACCTGGGAGGGAGAAAAAGGGGGGACCCCGGACAGAACTCTCCTAGACCGGGTGGAAAGAAGTAAACAACACAGACAATTGAGCACATCATCCTCTTCATCTTCTTTATCTTATCCAAATGTTCTTGCTGTCTTCTCCATATACTCTCTTCCCTGCTCTCTCCACATATCTGCCCCCTCTGACTTAAGCATCGGAGGGCCGGCGCCGGGGAGCCCGGCCACCGGTTTTCTTGCAGGACTTACGCCCCCCAGGAGGACGCCACCCGCCGGCACGCCATTGACCACCGCTCCTACGGCGGACTTGCACCCCTCCAGGAGGACGCCACCAGTCGGCGCACGGTCATCCACTGTCCCTGCGGCGGAGCCCCTCCTTCCCCTGGCTTCGTGGCGGCCCCCGGGTCCAATTTCCAGCAACAACGATCATCCAGCAAATGCTGGCAAAGAAAAATAAATAGTCAGGCAAACCAAAAAGAATCCACAAAGAGATTATTTAATCTCACGTTTTCTGCCCTTTTTGGAGGCAGCTGCCGTTGAAGGGTGGGAACGCACTCGGCCACTAACGGTTGGGGACCTGGTAGGGCTCAGAGCGGATCGAATATAAGTTTTTATCCGTATCCGTTTATGATTGATGAATATTGTTGGGGGAAAAACCCCAAGTCATGCCGCCACGGAGGCGCTCGACTAAAGTGCGCCGACCGGAAAGGCGCTCGGCCGAAGAGTGCCGACCAGCAGGGTGCTCGGCTAGAGAGCACCGACCAGAGAGAGCGCCAAGAAGAAGCGCCCAACCAAAATGACCAAGTAGGAATGCTCGGCTAAAAAGAATCGACCAGAGAACGCCGACCAGAGAAAGCGCTTGCCTAAAGAGCGCCGACCAGGAAACCAACCAAAGAGCGGAAGTAAAGACGCTCGCCCAAAGGGCGCCGAGCAGAAGTACTATGAAGCAACCCCGCCACAGGGCGCCCCATTGGGCGACCAGCTCGGCTCGGCACCCCTGCCGAGCCGATTGCCTTGGACCAAATGTTCAACTTCCGCCTAACCCTCTAAGCCTGAGGGACTTGACAACTCCACCACAACCTACCGCTATCTCCAAGCCATCAAGGCATAAGATCTACGCAGGTATTCGGCACGACCTGCCATTAATGCATGAGACCCCCTCGAGTCTCCGATGCACCCAGTCATTTAATGAACACGGCTCAAGACGATCTCCGGATCACTGAACCATCAGAGCGTATGGCTCTTCCTGACTGCCGGTTCATTCGGTAATAAATGCACTTACCATCCACGAACCCCAGGCCCACTACGGCTGACGGTTCAACCACTCCAACGGGTCCAATCGACCGCGACAACTCCCTGATTCCGGTCTGATCCGGCCTTATTCTCCACCACGCCATTAATGGGCCAAATCGTGCCCAATTATTACAAAAGAGGACAAATTCCTCTGTCACCTCCCAGGTAACACAAATCCCCTTCTATAGAAGGAAACCTGGGAGGGAGAAAAAGGGGGGACCCCGGACAGAACTCTCCTAGACCGGGTGGAAAGAAGTAAACAACACAGACAATTGAGGACATCATCCTCTTCATCTTCTTTATCTTATCCAAATGTTCTTGCTGTCTTCTCCATATACTCTCTTTCCTGCTCTCTCCACATATCTGCCCCCTCTGACTTAAGCATCGGAGGGCCGGCGCCGGGGAGCCCGGCCACCGGTTTTCTTGCAGGACTTATGCCCCCCAGGAGGACGCCACCCGCCGGCACGCCATTGACCACCTCTCCTACGGCGGACTTGCACCCCTCCAGGAGGACGCCACCGGTCGGCGCACGGTCATCCACTGTCCCTGCGGCGGAGCCCCTCCTTCTCCTGGCTTCGTGGCGGCCCCCGGGTCCAATTTCCAGCAATAGTTGGCGCTAGAGGAAGGGCCCGAGTTCGCTGCCATGAAGCTAAGAAGCAAAGGGGCTTCCAACGCCTCTCGACGTCCTCCACCAAGTCCAGAACGTTCCGTTCGGAACTCACCACCTCCGGCCGAGTCAGCGCCTCAAGTTCGACCGGAGCAGTTTGATGCCCTGGTGCAGCAAGTGCAGGCGTTGGCTACCACCGTCCAAAGCTTGCAACCCAGGGGCATTCCAGCAGCACCGCCTCCTCTGGCTTCAGTTCAACCGGAGCCTCCTACAAGCGGACTTCCCCTTCGAGGTCAGGACTCCCAAGTCCAGGCCTCCCTCTGGAGAGAGCACCCAGCCAGGGGCCACGGAGGCTGGCCACAGCCTTCAGAAGCTGAGTCGGTTCCAGGGCAACCTGCGCTCGAACGAACCGCTGCAGCAATCCTCCAGAATGATGAACTCGACAAGAAGGTCGAGAAGTTGGAGCGCCAAATTCAGGCACTCCACCGAAGGAAGTCGGGGCGTAATGGTGACTTTGAGTTTACTACGAAGTCGCCCTTCTCCCCGGAGATTGAAGATGAACCGGTTCCGCTACGGTTCAAGATGCCCCAGGTGGAGCCCTACAACGGCAAGGTTGATCCCCTCGACCACCTGGAGAGTTACCGGGTCTTAATGGCCCTACAAGGAGCCTCGGAGGCCATGATGTGCAAAGCTTTTCCGGCGACACTCCGAGGGCCAGCCCGACTTTGGTTTACCGGGCTGAAGCCGAGTACTGTCTCTTCCTTTGAGCAGCTTGGCAGACAATTTGCTGGCAACTTTGCCGCCAGCCAACCCCAGCGGCGGACGTCCGACTCCCTCCTAGACATTAAACAAAAGGAGGGAGAATCCTTCAAGGAGTACTTGGACCGGTTCACCGCCGCAACATGGGAGGTCCGGGAGCTTGACCAGTCCATCGCCATGTCAGCACTGAAGACTGGAGCCCGGTCTTACAGATTTCTCTTCTCGATTGAGAAGAATTTCTCCGCGGATCTCACTGAAATGTTCGCTCGGGCGCGGAAATACGCCAAGGCGGAAGAAGCCGTGGCAGCTAGGCGGGGCGGAACCGAGCAGAACTCCAAGAAGAGACGCCGCGAGGAGCGCGGCCAGCCCAGAAGCCCGTCTCCGCGACGAGCTAAGAATCCGCCCCGCCCAAAGAGTCCACCCCGGTTGAGGGGACCGCCACAGCAGAGGTCACCTCTCCGTCCGAAGTTCCCATTGCAGGCCCGTGCACCCGAAGGGAGGTATGAAAGATACACTCCCCTCAACGCTCCTCGGGCTGAAATCCTCATGGAGATTGAGAGTCGGGATCACATCCGGCTCCCACCTCCGAAGCCAGACACCAGAACCCGGCGTGATCTCCGGAAGTATTGCCGCTTCCACCGGGATCACGGACATGATACCGAGGAGTGTTACCAGCTCCGAAATGAGATCGAAGCACTCATCCGCCGAGGGGTGCTCGATCGATTCGTGCAAGGCCGGCGTGAAGAGAAGCGGCCAGCCGAAGGAGCAGCACAGCCTGAAGGCTCGAATGCCAACAGGCCCATCGCCGGCGTCATCAACCCTATCCGAGGCGGGGCCTCGGCTGGAGAAGCTTCGGGGGAAGAAACCTCAAAGCGCCTGCGCACCTCTGAAGCCATCTCCTTCTCAGAAGATGATCTAGAGGGAGTCGAAACTCCCCATGATGATGCCGTGGTCATCTCCATGATCATTAATAAATTTGATGTAAAACGCATCTTAGTTGATAATGGAAGCTCAGCGAATGTTTTGTACTTTGGTGCATATTGTAAAATGGGGATGACCAAAGAACAGCTGCGGAGGATGAATGCCCCGTTAGTTGGATTTACTGGGGATTCAGTCCCAGTAGAAGGCGAGATCGACCTTTTGGTCACAGCCGGGCTCGCCCCCCGCGAAAGTACTGTGGGGATGAGCTTCCTCGTGATACGCCTTCCCTCGGCCTACAATGTCATCCTCGGAAGGCCAGGCCTCAACGCCCTCCGAGCGGTGGTCTCAACTCGCCACTTGCTTATGCGATTCCCCACCAGCCAGGGAGTCGGCGAAGTTCGAGGGGACCAAATGGTGGCAAGGCGATGCTACCTGGCGACCCATGAGGCGAGACGATCAGCCGAGGTGCCTGCCCCAACAACTGACCAGCCCACAACTGAGGTTATGGAGGCACGGGTCAACCCCCAGAAAGAGCGGGTAGAGCCTGGTGAGTCACTGATCCAAGTTTCCTTACGAGAGAACTTTCCCGAGCTAACCGTGCAGGTCGGCTCCGGCCTCGACGAGCACAAGAGGGGTCGCCTCGTCAACTTCCTGCGAGACAACATGGATGTTTTCGCATGGTCGCCTGCAGACATGCTGGGGATAGATCCCGAGATCATGGTCCACCGGCTCCAAGTAAAGCCAACCAGCAAGCCCGTGCGGCAGAAGAAGCGAGGCGCCGCCCCTGAACGACAGCAAGCAGCAGCCGAGGAGGTCAGCAAACTCCTTGAGGCCGGCTTCATCCGGGAGATAGCCTACCTGGAGTGGCTCGCCAATGTGGTCCTCGTCAAGAAAGCCAGCGGGAAGTGGCGTATGTGCGTGGACTACACCGACCTGAATAAAGCCTGCCCAAAGGACAGCTTCCCACTTTCCAGCATCGACCAGCTCGTGGACTCCACCTCGGGTCACGAGCCGCTGGCATTCATGGACGCCTTTTCCGGATACAACCAGATCCGCATGGCGCCAGAAGATGAGGAGAAGACAGCCTTCATCACCGACGGGGGAACCTACTGCTACAAGGTGATGCCATTCGGCTTAAAAAATGCCGGGGCAACTTATCAAAGACTGGTCAGCCGGATCTTCAAAGACCAAATAGGCCGAAACATGGAGGTCTACGTGGATGACATGCTGGTGAAAAGCAAGGTGGCGCAGGACCATATAGCCGACCTCAGAAAAGCATTCTCCACACTCCGAAAGTACCGGATGAAGCTTAATCCAGCCAAATGTGCATTCGGGGTCACCTCCGGCAAATTTCTCGGCTTCATCATTACACAACGAGGAATTGAGGCCAATCCAGAGAAGATCCGAGCCCTCCAAGGGATGACGCCTCCTAGGACGGTCAAGGAGGTACAGCGGCTCACGGGCCGAGTGGCAGCCCTCGGGAGATTCATCTCCCGCTCGGCCGAGCGCTGCCTTCCATTTTTTGCAGCCCTCAAGAAGCCAAAGAACTTCTTGTGGTCGGACGAGTGCCAGCAATCTTTTGAAGAGCTCAAGCGCCAACTGGCTTCCCCTCCCCTGCTCACGAAGCCTCAACGGGGTGAGCTCCTCCACTTATATCTAGCTGTCTCCCCTGTTGCAGTAAGCTCGGTCCTGGTCCGAGAGGAGGGCAAACTCCAAAAGCCAGTATATTATACCAGCCGGGTCTTGAGGGACGCCGAGACCCGATACTCCAAGCTTGAGAAGACTGCCTATGCTTTGGTCATCTCGGCTCGGAGGCTCCGACCCTACTTCCAAGCTCATACAGTGGCTGTGTTGACCGACCAGCCGGTCAAGCAGATCCTACAGAAATCAGATCGTGCGGGTCGGATTACCAAATGGGCAATCGAGCTCGGGGAATTCGACATCAAGTACCGACCCAGATCGGCGATCAAAGCACAAGCGCTCGTAGACTTTATCGTCGAGTGCACTATACCAGATGAGGCCAAGCCCGAGCCCGAGCCCGAGCCACCCACGGAGTAGACCCCGAGTTTGACATGGACTCTGCATGTCGATGGCTCTTCAAACTCGGGGGGTAGCGGAGCAGGGTTCATCCTCACCAGCCCGGAGAGGGTGGTCGCCGAGCAAGCCTTGCGCCTCGAGTTTCCCGCTTCAAATAATATAGCGGAGTACGAGGCACTTGTCGCCGGGCTCAAGCTAGCCAAAGAGCTAGGAATAAAGGACTTGAAGGCCTTCAGTGATTCTCAGCTCGTCGTCAACCAAATTGTGGGCGACTTCGAAGCCAGAGACCCGACCATGCAGAAGTATCTTCAGAAGGTACGGGATCTCGCCTCGACCTTGGAATCCTTTCATATTCAACATATCGCTAGGTCGGAGAATCTTAGGGCCGACCAGCTGTCAAAGCTGGCGTCCTCTCGCATGAGCGAGCTTCCCAAAGAGGCGGTACTGGAATATCTCCAAAAGCCCAGTACAGACGAGCCCGAGCAGACCCTCTGCACCGAGTTCGAGCCAAGCTGGATGGACGAGCTCACCAGCTACCTGCAAGATGAAGTCCTCCCCACTGATGAACAAGAGGCTCGCCGAATCAAGCGCCTCGCCACCCGGTACATACTGTACGAGGGAAAGCTCTATCGGAGGTCCTTCACCTCTCCCCTCCTCAGATGCCTCCGCCCAACGGAGGCTGATTACGCCATGCGCGAAGTCCACGAAGGGATCTGCGAAAACCATCTAGGAGGGCGAACACTGGCCCACAAAATTCTGCGCCAAGGATATTATTGGCCGACACTCCAGAAGGATGCTATGGACTTCGTCCAAAGATGTGACCGGTGCCAAAGGAACGCCAATGTTCAACGCCGGCCCTCGGCTCCTTTGACTTCTATCAGCTCCCCTTGGCCTTTTGCCCAGTGGGGAATTGACATTCTCGGGCCATTTCCACTGGCCACCGGACAAAGGAAGTTCCTGGTCGTCTCCATCGACTACTTCACTAAGTGGGTAGAAGCCGAGCCCCTTGCCCGGATCACCGAGCAGAAGATGCGGGATTTCGTCTGGAAATCCATTATCTGCAGATTCGGGCTTCCCCGCATCCTTATCTCTGACAACGGTCGCCAGTTCGACAACATCCATTTCAGAGAGTTCTGCTCCGAGCTTGGCATCGACCATCGCTTCACCTCGGTCGCGCACCCTCAGACGAACGGAGAAACCGAGGTAACAAATCGTACTATTTTGCAGGGTCTCAAAGCCAGGCTCGACAAATCCAAAGGGCAATGGGTCGAAGACCTATACAATGTCCTGTGGGCGTACCGGACTACGTTCCGTGTCCCCACCGGCGAGACTCCCTTCAACTTGACCTATGGGACGGAGGCCGTCATTCCACTGGAGATTGGACTTCCCTCTCCAAGAGTCGAGCACCACGATGCCAGCTCCAACTCTTCGCAGCTCAGAAGCAACCTCGACCTGATCGAGGAAACAAGGGAGGCCGCTCGAGTTCGCATGGCGAGGTACCGGCAAAAGACAGCTCAGTACTACAACGCCAGGGTCAAAGTCAAGTCTTTCAGACCAGGAGACCTTGTTCTCAGAAGAGCTGAAGCCTCCCGACCAACTGAGCAAGGGAAGCTGGCCCCGAATTGGGAAGGACCATACCGAGTCACGCGCATCCGCCGACCCGGGACTTATCAGCTAGAGTCCCTAGACGGGACTCTCATTCCGCGGTGCTGGAGCTCTGAAAATCTCCGCGTGTACCATCAGTAGAACCCCAAGGGGTTCCTCATTATTCGATTATTGAATTTCATTCTATGGATTTCATTTCATAATTAATTTATGATTTCCGAGCTCACCGATTCTCCTGATTATCTCGTGGTGTCAGGTTTATCTCTCCTCCCCTGACCACGGTCGGGATGCCCTGCCACAACGGGATGCTCCGATCCGTCGGGATGGCCCGAGACGTCGGGATGCCCCGATTCATCGGGATGCCCTGAGACGTCAGGATGCCCCAAAATATTGGGATGCCCTGCCACAACGGGATGCCCCGATCCGTCGGAATGGCCCGAGACGTCGGGGTGCGGTCTTAAGTGACCAGACGAGCTCGGCTCGTTCTCCATCGGCTTCCACCGTCGAGCTCGGCTCGTGCTCCCCGACTATGAGTTACGGTCCTCTCTGACCAGACGAGCTCGGCTCGTTCGCCTACCCTGACCACGGTCAGGATGCCCCGAGACGTCGGGATGCCCCGATCCGTCGGGATGCCCCGAGACGTCGGGATGCCCCGGCTAAAGGGATGCTCGAGACGTCGAGATGAGTTGCGGTCCTCTCTGACCAGACGAGCTCGGCTCGTTCTCCATCGGCTTCCACCGTCGAGCTCGGCTCGTACTCCCTGACTATGAGTTGCGGTCCTCTCTGACCAGACGAGCTCGGCTCGTTCGCCTACCCTGACCACGGTCAAGATGACCCTGGTCAGGATGCCCCGAGACGTCGGGATGCCCCGGTTACCGGGATGGCCCGAGACGTCGGGGTGCGGTCTTAGGTGACCAGACGAGCTCGGCTCGTTCTCCATCGGCTTCCACCGTCGAGCTCGGCTCGTGCTCCCCGACTATGAGTTGCGGTCCTCTCTGACCAGACGAGCTCGGCTCGTTCGCCTACCTTGACCACGGTCAGGATGCCCCGAGACGTCGGGATGCCCCGGTTACCGGGATGCCCCAATACGTTGGGACGTGGTCTTCATTGACCAAACGAGCTCGGCTCGTTCTCCACCGATTTCAACCCACGAGCTCGGCTTGTTCTCTCTGCCGACGTCCTCGAGGAACGGACCCCGAGCAGAGGAGCGTCTTCAGTCGCCTCGGCGCAGGGACGCGCTTGGTACCAGAGGAGCGCCTTCAGTCGCCTCGGCGCAGGGACGCGCTTGGTACCAGGTACCCATTTATTTAATGTCTTTACATTATTTTATTCTTGGACTTCTTTCTGCCGACGTCCTTGAAGAACGGACCCCAAGCAGAG
Organism: Phoenix dactylifera; assembly: GCF_051530095.1. Lineage (NCBI taxonomy): Eukaryota > Viridiplantae > Streptophyta > Magnoliopsida > Arecales > Arecaceae > Phoenix > Phoenix dactylifera. The sequence continues at coordinate 14,077,898 of NC_143191.1, forward strand.
GAGCGTCTTCAGTCGCCTCGGCGCGAGGACGCACACGGTACAAGGTACCCATTTATGCTTTTACATTAATGTTTTTACATTATCTATTGTCCTCGGATCTCTGCCGACGTCCTCAAAAAATGGACTCCGAGCAGAAGAGCATTTTCAATCGCCTCGGCGAAAGAATGCTCACGACACCAAACTACTATACTATGGTGAATCCTTGTCACGAGCTGACAAGTATTCAACCCAATTGGTGGGAAAGAATCTGGTCCGCCCCGGTAACTCGAGGCTCGGACCCAAAGTTCACTAACTTTGTTAAAATTTAAGTCCCAGAGGCCGCCTTAGGGCTTGGTCGAATTCTGGACTAAGCTCGGAAAGACTCTCCGAGACCAAATTCCTTTGGCATAAGTGTTGAAAGACCGAGCAGTGGAGCTCGGCAAGCCGAACCTAAAAGCCCTGTGGCGGGTAAAAGCTGAGGCCCTAGAGCCCATATCTCCGAAACCTAAAACGGATCCGAGCAGAGAAACTTGGACTACAATAGGCGAGTTTCCGAAAAAGATATTCATTCCAAAAAGCTCATAGGCTAAGTACGAAAATTCGGGTTTGGCCCTTACAAGTATGGGGGGCCATCCCGACTTAAACAAAATAAAGCAAAAATTACACTAAGATTCGAGCTCGACCACTTCGGCTTCAGCAGTGCCAGGAGTGGTTGGCTCAGCAGCCGGGACCCCCTCGGTGGCCTCGGCAGCGATAGGAGTAGCCTCGGAGGCGACCTCGGTCACTTCGGGGACGGCTACGGCCGCCTCGGTCCCCGGAGTTTCTGCCTCCGCAGCCGGCCTTTCGACCCCTGCTCCCGGCTGGAGCAGGTTTACATCAAAATCCGGAAGGAGCTACCGCAGTTGGTTGCGGAAATCCCGGAAGCCCTGGATTAGCCCATTCACGCCCTCCTCTTCTAGGAGATCGCGAAACTCCGCCGATTCGCGGAAGAGCCTCACCGCGTTCTGAGCCTGCTCTCGAGCCTCGAGCTCCCGGGCTTCATGATAGGCAGCCTTCCGCTCAAGGTCCCTTAGCCCCCGCTCAAGCTCTAAGTGGCGGCCGCGGGCATTCTCCACCTCCTGCCCACGGGCGGCCAGCGCCTGCTCGGCCTTGGCCAGGCGGCTTTCTGCGGCGCGCAGCTCGGACCTCGTCAATGCGTGCGCGCCCTTCTCCTCCTTAAGCTCTGCGGTCAGAGCTCGGACTCCCTCCTCGGATGCTCCAACTTTTTCTTGGAGCACCTGACGTTCGGCCTCGGCGGCTTGGTACTTTGCCTCGGCGGCTAGGTACCTCGCCTGGGCCTCGTCGTAACTGCGCTGGCACCTCCGGGCCTTCTTCCGGTATTCTTGGACTAGGTGCATCAGCATCTCCGTCTCGTGCAAACGCTATAAAAGAGACGAAAAGAAAAACGTGAGGCGCCACTAGTAAAAAATCTATACAGATTACACAGGAGGAAAATTTTACTTACCCGAACGGCGTTGCAGCGAGTGATGTCCATGAAAGCATTGTAGCTCATGGACTGCATCGCGGCCCGGTCAGCCGGGAGCAGCGCGAGCCGAAATACTTCGCGCGCTACTCGAGGATCTTCGAGGGCTAAATCGCCCTCGAACACCGACCAGGTGGGTACAAAAGGCACCCGCTCTTCCGAGCCTGACGAACCCGGGAGGCCAGCGTCGGCTGGCCTAGATGGAGTCAACCCCAAAGCTCCCTGACTGCTCCCTGGTTCGGAGCTAGGGGGCTGGGGTCGGACGAGCGGCCGATCTGGCCGCCGCACGACTATAGCGGGCCGTGCAAGCACGGGACCCGCGGATCTCCTCCCCTGATCGGCAACTGAAGCATCCTGCCGACCAGGAACTTGCGCTAAAGGCGCCGGGCACGGGGGCGCCCCTGAGGCTCCCCTGGAGCCCGAGCCCCCGGAATCCGCGCCGTCCCCCCGACCAGCATCGGGGCGCGCGGGGCGAGAAGGGCCCGCCTCGGGATGTGCGGGACGAGAGGGGCCCGCCTCGGGATGCGCGGGGCGGGAAGGACCCGCCTCGGCTACTGCCGCCGCCGAGGGAGTCGAGGTTGCCGAGACCTTTTGCTTCTTCCTCGGCTCGGTGGGCTCACCTGAGAGCTCGGCTGCCCTCTTCTGGTAGCGGGCGTAGAGAACCTCGCTCTTGGTCACCATCTTGGCAATGTCTGCAAAGACGAACAAAATTAGAACATTAGAACAATTAAGGAAATGAAAGAGACATTGCTATTATCCTTACCCTGAGGACGTACCGAGCTCAGCCCCACGTTCACCAGAGCGTCCTCACTAATGAGGCCATTCAGCAAGATCCCGTCCCCAAGGCCGCGGATGGTGTCGAGGATCTCCTGCTCACGCGGAGAAAGCTGGGGGGGCCTGTTGATAGACTTAAGCTGGGCCGGCCCCCACTTGGGGTCAAACCCCCAGGACCGTTCAGAGCCAAGGAAGAAGAACTTCTCCTTCCAGCCATGAATGGACGAAGGGGCACCATGGAAGAGTGGCCGACCCGCCCGAAGGGCGATGTAAAGCCACTCCCCGTCTCCCGGATTCGACTTAAAGACAAAAAATCGCCGGAAAACGTTAACAGAGGTCGGAATCCCCTGCAGTAAACACAGTGACAGGAAACCCATCACTGTCCTCCAAGCATTCGGAGTGAGTTGCGCCGGGACCAACCGGCATACTGTCAGCAACTCATTCACGAAGCTGTGAAGAGGAAATCGGAGGCCGGCCCAGAGTGACTCCTGGTGCACTCCGATCCGGCCTACCGGAGGATCAGTTATCCGATCCCTTCGCCTGGCGGGTTCCAAACGGAACCCCTGAAGAGGAAAAAACCACTCTTCGGTCATTTCGACCTCCAGGGCGCTCATGGTGGATACGACTTCACTGGGGAGAGAACCCATTGTAGGAGAAGAAAAGGATTAAAAAAGCAAAAAGGACAACCTGGGAAAGATGCCGGAGAAAAGGGACTTCGGTCTGAGGAAGACTGGAAGAATAGAAAGCTGGAAGCAGAAAACAATAGGAAGAGGACAGAGGGCCCGGGGAGAGTTTAAATAGACCTCCCCAACGGCCCGGATCAGCGAGAAAAACGCTGTATCCTGTTTAGATGACGACGCGTGTCGGTCCAAAAGACAGAATGACGCATTTAATTAGGGCTAGCGCTTCGGACGCCGAAGCGCCCCATCGGATCGTGCGGCCCCATCATGAGCCCACGACGCGAGGACGCTTCGCAAAAAGCGTCCCAATAATGAGACTTTTCGGGAAGGAAGAGACGCCGCCTATTAAATACACCTCGAAGCGCTTGATAATTCAAAATGCGCAATAAATTAGGATTTTCGGAATCCGTAATGGTCCAACCAAAACTACTTCCCGCGCTCCAGCTGGTAGCCAACTGGAACTCGGAAGTCGGGGGGTAGTGTTGGGGGAAAAACCCCAAGTCATGCCGCCACGGAGGCGCTCGACTAAAGTGCGCCGACCGGAAAGGCGCTCGGCCGAAGAGTGCCGCCCAGCAGGGTGCTCGGCTAGAGAGCACCGACCAGAGAGAGCGCCAAGAAGAAGCGCCCAACCAAAATGACCAAGTAGGGATGCTCGGCTAAAAAGAATCGACCAGAGAACGCCGACCAGAGAAAGCGCTTGCCTAAAGAGCGCCGACCAGGAAACCAACCAAAGAGCGGAAGTAAAGACGCTCGCCCAAAGGGCGCCGAGCAGAAGTACTATGAAGCAACCCCGCCACAGGGCGCCCCATTGGGCGACCAGCTCGGCTCGGCACCCCTGCCGAGCCGATTGCCTTGGACCAAATGTTCAACTTCCGCCTAACCCTCTAAGCCTGAGGGACTTGACAACTCCACCACAACCTACCGCTATCTCCAAGCGATCAAGGCATAAGATCTCCGCAGGTATTCGGCACGACCTGCCATTAATGCATGAGACCCCCTCGAGTCTCCGATGCACCCAGTCATTTAATGAACACGGCTCAAGACGATCTCCGGATCACTGAACCATCAGAGCGTATGGCTCTTCCTGACCGCCGGTTCATTCGGTAATAAATGCACTTACCATCCACGAACCCCAGGCCCACTACGGCTGACGGTTCAACCACTCCAACGGGTCCGATCGACCGCGACAACTCCCTAATTCCGGTCTGATCCGGCCTTATTCTCCACCACGCCATTAATGGGCCAAATCGTGCCCAATTATTACAAAAGAGGACAAATTCCTCTGTCACCTCCCAGGTAACACAAATCCCCTTCTATAAAAGGAAACCTGGGAGGGAGAAAAAGGGGGGACCCCGGACAGAACTCTCCTAGACCGGGTGGAAAGAAGTAAACAACACAGACAATTGAGGACATCATCCTCTTCATCTTCTTTATCTTATCCAAATGTTCTTGCTGTCTTCTCCATATACTCTCTTCCCTGCTCTCTCCACATATCTGCCCCCTCTGACTTAAGCATCGGAGGGCCGGCGCCGGGGAGCCCGGCCACCGGTTTTCTTGCAGGACTTACGCCCCCCAGGAGGATGCCACCCGCCGGCACGCCATTGACCACCGCTCCTACGGCGGACTTGCACCCCTCCAGGAGGACGCCACCAGTCGGCGCACGGTCATCCACTGTCCCTGCGGCGGAGCCCCTCCTTCCCCTGGCTTCGTGGCGGCCCCCGGGTCCAATTTCCAGCAACAAATATATATATATAATTAATATATATATATATAGATAGATAGATAGATAGATACATAGATAGATAGAGAGAGAGAGAGAGATTTGTAGGATGTAAAAAAATATATATATTTATATTTATATATGGAATCATCTAAGAGATTGATACAAAATTGTAGGTCTAGAAAAGATACCTAATTTCAAAAAAAAAAAAATCATCTCAATCGGAAATCGTATGACCAAATTATGGCCTCTTGAAGTTTGGCCTATAACTCGGCTTTCCGATGTAGCGAGTCTCGCTTCTAAATCATGTCTAGCCCTGCTTATAGTAGCCAAAGTATTCCATATCAAGTCTAGTGATTCTCATGGATATCCGTAGTGATCAAAGTGTTTCATATTGAATTTGGTGATCTCCTTGGATATTCGTAGTTAACAAAGTGCTTCACATCGAGTTTAGTGATCCTCCTGAATACTCGTAGTGGTCAAAGTGGTGCATTTCGGATCCAGTGATCCTCCTAGATCATTAAGTATCTCTAACTTTCTATTCCTCTAAACTCTTCTTGTGTTTGAGAATGAGAGAAATGGAAGAGACTATTTTTTGTATACTGTCGAATGATATGAATTTTACATTAAAGCTTAGATTGGTTATATTAAATGGAAATACTATTTCTCTAAGAAGGAAGTTCAGACTAATGAAGCCAAAATAGAGTATAATTTTGCCATATAGAAGAAGATGAATTCATGATAAGTCCTTTGCAGCTTTTGAACGTTGTCATGTGTCATTATCAAAACCATATTCTTCATCTTCGCCCATGCATGCTTTTCTAGTAGTACATTTAGAAAAAATAGTAATAGATGCATTTTGGAGATATCACTGCGGAACAAAAAAAATTAGCATAGATGCAATTCTTTTCTACTCAAAAAAAAAGGATTGCATACATGAACAGAAAATTTTTCTTAAAGCTAACAAGATTGTGTCTATCATTATTAAGTTAGTTTGTAATGGCAAGAGAAACCAAGTAGAGGGAAGGACAAGAACAGAGATCCGAACTAGATCCAATTTGGACCCAAATTTTTTGGGTTAGGAACAGGTTATATATGGACCCAACCCGACTCGAATGATCCGCTGGGTCAAAAATTTTAGCCATGAACCCGATCTGACCCCACTCAATTTTTAATTGGGTTGGGTCTGGATCCAACATTAGGACCCGAACAAAAAACTGGATTGGGTCGGAGTACTTGTGATCCGGTCCGACCTGACCCATTTGCTCCCTTATTAGGGCATATGTTCAAATGGCAGAAGCCAAATCTAGTGAAGATAATTCGATTATTCTTAATTAAGAGGGCGATAAAAAAAATCAATATTATCATACCACATGGCCTTATGTTGACATCAATTTTTATGGAAGAAATCATGATATCTTTGCAAAATTCTCATCTCAACAAACGAACAACTCACTATTTATAAATCATTAAAAGACATTTTTAATCTAAACATCTATAATTAATTTAAATTCAATATGCTTTATTTTTCTAAAAATAATAAAGAATATATATATGTTATAAACTTAATAATAATAATTATATCAAAATCAAATGAGACAAAAGAATTACCAAAACGGTCATCCAATAATTCAACTTGACTGAGTTAAGATTTTAAACAAACAAAAAAGTTTGACAATGTTAGTTAGCCTTTTTTTGACTTGTTAATTCAACCAAGTCGTGAGGAACTTAGAAAGTCTCAGTTGAGTTTTGATCATTTTTAAATAATTTTGTTATTGTATACCCTCCTAAATAAGCAAAATTGTATGAATACCTCTATCAAGTTACTATTTGTGTGTATACCCTTATAAAATCTTTTGTTTTAACGGTGTTAAATGGTATGGGTACATATGCAAAAAAAAAGAAATAGAAAGATATACATGCAAAACACGTAATTTATGAGGGTAGACATGCAAATAGTATCTTTCGAAGGATATTTATATAATTTCATATATTTATGATGGTGCACATGCAAAAAGAAATCTTATTTTTTACTATCATATCTATATGTACCTTGCAGGGTTTTGGGCATGCAAAATATTCGCTCTACCTTATGATTTTAGGTGACTCGTGCAACTTTCGTGATTGGTGTGATACATTAAAGGTGATTAAATAATGAGTTTTTAGGACAACAGTTCATGGGGCAAGCAAATAAGTGCCTAACATGTTCTCCACAATAATATATTGACCTAATAAATTAGCCAAAGCTAAACTCTTAGGTCACAATATTGAAAGAAATCTATGTGATACCATACAAAGATTATATACAACAAGGATCTTTTAGTGAAGGAAATTTTGCATAAGCAGCACCCATGTTTTCATCTTTGCATAAACAACTATTTTTATTCTTGCCACATGATCATATATTTTTTTATATTTTTCCAACCAAATTACACTTAGCCCAAAACATGAACAATGTGTTGCCCAGTAGACAACCCAAGAAGGGGAGTGAATTGGGTTTTAAATAAAACTTAGATTCTTTTTGGATTGAGCTAATGTGAATTGTGAAAGTTTTCTTGATTTTAAACTGAAGAGATTAATCAACCTATAAAGAAAGCAATAAAGAAGAGATGTTCAAAGAACCACAAAACAAATACACGAAATTTTATAGTGGTTCGGAGCCAACCATGCTCCTATTTCCGCTCCCCAAGCCTCACTTGGGAGTTCACTATAATCCTTAGGATTACACTCGGTTGTTTTACAAGCTCATGACCTAACTTATTGTTTTCACGAGATCACAACGAACTCAGTCGGTTTTTACAGGCTCACCGACTAGAACCAAACTGATTGTTTTTCCGGGCTCACAATCTAACCCAGTTGGTTTTTTCGGGCTCACCAACTATAACCTTAACAATATTGGTTTTACACTGGCTCACCAACAAACCTCAATCCCCTTGATTTAATCTCCTGATTGAATCAAGCAACAAAATCAGAATAAATGAGTTATAGAGTTACAGCACAATATAAACAATATAAAAGGGAAGAAGCTCTCAAACAAATTTTATGCTAAAGAAAGAAGTGGCTTCTCCTTTTTTGGATCCTCTCTTGAATATGCCAGTGGTTGAGGATCGGATAATCAAGCCTTAAATGTGAGGAGTACTTCTGAAATTGATGTAAGCATAGTTACTCCTCTTTTCTTTTTGAAAAAGCTGTAATCTTTCTTTTGGGTAGATGTAAACTTAAATGCCCTTCAATACTTTGTTCTTGTCTCTCCTCTCCTTTTAAATACTTTTCAAAGCTCTTCTTTTCGAAAAATAGCCGTTAGAGGGAGTAAGAGAGTCGTTCTTACATTACTGTACAGCCTAACAATATGACCGTTGAGATTGGAGTCGACTCGCGCGACTAGGAGACGGCTCGGCTGAAACTAAAGACGACTAGTATTCTTCAAGAGATGACTTGCTCACTATATCTTTAATAGTACTGACTAGGCGTTCTTCCAGGAGACGGCTCGCGACATTTAGGAGTCGACTCGCCAAAAGCGGGAGACAGCTTACGACCTTCAGGTGTCGACTCGGTCTCAGTATATCAGAAACTGATTTTTTGTCTTCCCTTATTGGAGTCGACTCGATCACAGCTGGAGTCGACTCGGTCTTAGTGTATCAGAAACTGACTTTCTATTTTTCTTGTTGGAGTCGACTTGTCCATAGTTGGAGTCGACTCGGTATCAGAAGTTTTAAAGACTTGATCTCTGACTTGGTCCTCAGAGTCGACTCTGCCTCAACAGGAGTCGCTCGATCTCAGTGCCACAGAAAACATTCTTCTATCATTCTTGTCGGAGTTGACTCGTCCATAGCTAGAGTCGACTCGATATCAGATAGCTTAAAAGATGAGTCTTCTGTCTTTTCGTAGGAGTCGACTCGGTATCAGTTGGAGATGACTCGATATCAGTTGCAAAACAGATCTTTTGTCTTTTCGCAGGAGTCGACTCGCCCATAGTTGGAGTTGACTTGGGCACTGTACCTTAGAAAATACTTATCTGTCTTGCTCTTAGTGTCGGCTCGATCTCAGTCGGAGTCGACTCGCACTCTGTACTCAGAAATCCTACTTTCTGCCAATCCATCAGGAGTCGACTCGCCTAGACTGGGAGTCGGCTCGAGGGCATGCCAGTTAGCAGCCTTTGTGCCATAATCAACTCGAGAATCTTCGGAGTCGACTCGAGTGCAAGCGAAGATTGAAATGGTTCTAAATATAGTAAAGGTTGAATTTAAACTCTTTGAACTATTTTTTTTAAGTCATTCTAGCATATTCGACAATATATTTCCTGAAACACTCATTTGAATTCATTAGTATAATATGAAATATACTCAAATATTTTGAGCTCATCAAAATCAAAGAGAAAAACAACAATCACTCAACATAATGTGCATCCAATATTCAAAGTTTGCACTCTAGAATCATGCATCAGTTAGTAAAAAAATATGCACTCTCTAGGTGCATAATCTACTCCACACTTCATGTGTGATCAATAAATATATGCAGTAGTTAATCTTTATGCATATATGCCCTAGTAGGTGCATGCTTGGTGCCTCTAGGAGGCACTTTAGAAAGGAGGGGCACCGACGATAGGGACCACGGCCTTCTCATGCCTTATCCAGGCACGATAATTAGTAGGATGAGGCCCACCTTTTTTGGTTGGTGCTCCCTACTTGTATCCCATCTAGGAGGACCAGGGTTGACCTGAGACTAGTTTTACCTGACCCAATATAGCCCAACACTATATCCAGATTATATCTTTAGCCCAATCTCTTCTTTATTTAAAATTAGATATTTTTTAAACCAATTTATGAGAGAATAATCAGCTAGAAGCTTATTCCAATTAACTTAGAGATAGATGATATATGCCAGATATGCTATTGGAATAGGTAAACTCAAGTTTCCACTTATAAAAAGACCTACCCTTTCAAGTCCATTTGTTGAACTATGTGTGAGATGAGTTCATGATAAGGATGCCAGAGAAGGTGAAGTACATGGTTGACTCGACATGACCCTTTGACTTTGACATCTTAGAGACCAATAGACTTGATAGAAGAAAGTGCCCAAAGAATGCTTACAAGATTCTATCAATGTTGCTATATTTTAACCATTTTGAAGGATTTAATTGATTTTATCTTAAATTTTCAATGCTTTTATTTTTTCTTAAATCATTGGATCTTTTAAACTAAACTATTAACTCCCTTCATGACTCAACTCTAGATTTATAGTCTCCTTCAAACAAGCTCCAAAACGTTAAGAAACTTACCTATTACTCTCGATCAGTTGTTCTAAAAATCAACTTTAGTCTTGGAACTAAACATTTTTCATTGACTACTTCGCGAAGTTCATGTCTCTGAAATGTAGCAATAGAAACTAGTGTCAAACTCTTGCTTGGCTTGATCATGACAATTATAATCCATGTTGAAAGTTGTTTCGACTTCGACATTATCTCTAATACTATTTTGGAATCAAGTAGACTAGCCAGTAATCCAGTCAAAAACAACCCATTGCCCTAAACCTTACATAAAGTTTTGCACAATCAGTATCTATCATAGTCCCTTAACAAGTAAGTTTACCATGGTCCTCCATCCCATTACTCCTCTTATAATTAGGTTAGGGCTAATGAGATAATGAGAGAGAAGATGGATGGAGTAGTAGAGGTCCTGGTGCCATTGCTGGAGGGTCTGCTAACTAGTGAGAGTGGGTGGAGTAGCAAAGGATAAATGATGCTCTCTGGACCTACCGTACTGCCTACAAAACTTCTATTGGCATGTCTCCCTACCGATTAGTTTTTGGAAAAGCTTGTCACTTACCGGTAGAACTTGAACATAGAGCTTTCTGGGCTATCAAAAAGTTTAACTTAGACATGGCAGCAGCTGGTCCTAACCGAAAACTCCAACTAAGTGAACTTGAAGAGTTGTGCAATGAGGCCTATGAAAATGCTAAAATTTATAAAGCAAGGACTAAGGCTTTTCATGATAAAACCATTAACCGTAAGTTCTTCGAGCCTGGTCAAAAGGTTTGACTATTCAATTCCAAGTTGTGACTCTTTCCGGGTAAACTTCGCTCTAGGTAGGATAGACTATTCGTAGTGAAAAAGATTTCTCCTTATGGTGCAGTAGAGATCCAACACCTCAATGGTGACATGTTTTCAAAATCAATGGCCAAAGGTTAAAACCTTATGTGGACTGTGTTGTCGACGGGCAATTGATCGAATCCCTTAATTTGACGAACTCTGTTTATCAAAATAATCAAGGATGCACTGTGTCTGGCTGAAGACAATAAACTTAGCGCTTGTTGGGAGGCAACCCAATTCTCTTAGATTTCTTTAACATTGAGGACAATGTTAGGTTTAGGTTTGGGGGTATTTTTAAGCATTTTGTTTACATTTTTTTTGCATCTCTTGCATTCGTTCTCACGTTTAGGTTTGGGGGTTTTCATCTTGATTTTTATGATATTAAAAAAATAAAAAAAAATTTGAGAATGATAAACACACAAGGTATATAAAATCTAAAAAGCCCAGTGACTAGTCGGAAGTAATACAAATTTAAGTTCTTTTTATTAAGTCTCTCTTAGTGAGTTGTAAGCTAATTAATACTTTGGAATTTTACTACACACTGGTCGACCCTTCTAAGGTCTAGGCTCGATATTATGTTGATAGTATAGTAGCAACCTTGGACCCAGATGAATCATACTTATCTAATCCAAAAAAAAAATTCATCAATAAAAATGGATTTAGTCAGGAACATCGAAAAGGGCTACCTATTGTCAAAGGTCAAGTGAGTTTGTGATGAGGACTCCGAGCATAAGTCCGTAGGGGAGTCTTGATGCCCGACACCTTATGTCAATTGGTGTGAGAGTTGTCGACTGATTGCTCGTTACACAGAGAAATCACCATAAGAGTAAAAGTGCACAATTTATACATCTTTTATGAAAAAAAAACTCTGTATTGACCTTGAAAAAGACAATAGTGTGAAAACCATCGTTGTAAAATTCGAGTAAATTGGAATATTACAGATAAAGCCCGTGAGGTACTAAAGTAAACATCCACAACTTTCGAAATCCTGCAGATAAGATGATTTTGAATCAGTGAGTAGGTCCCTTTCGACCAATCCTTGGAAACTACTAGTCTTGCAATATTTTGGAGATCTGAACCCTTAGCTTGTGTACGGTCCATATTTCATCGAGCACTTTAGTATAAATAAGTCTTACAACATCCTAAACGGAAACTTAATGACTTCAACTTAGATTGCATACTAACATAGAATTTGGGCTGACTTAGTAAATAAAACCGTGTGTGCTTTGAAATTCTTATCATTTATGTATCTTAAATTAGATTTTAATAATAATAAAATAAAATAAAATAAAAGATTTATTTTAAGATTGAAGTTTGTGGGTATCTTCACTGAAAACCCTCACAAGACTATAACTCGTCTACTAGGGTAACCTAGGGGTTTAAAGCCTTGTTGCATATGGTAAATGCAATCGCGATGACTGCAAAAGTGAGTTAGAATTTTTTTTTTCTAGTTCTATTTTGCTCGAGGACTAGCAAAACATAGATTTGGGGGTGTGATAAGTGCTGAATAATTTATAATTTAGTTATCTTTCCCCAGCACTTATCAATGTTCTTAAACATAAATATTAATTTTACCATGAAATTGAATAATCATTGAAATAAATTCACATGTCCTCGCCTTTCGAGCGTACCAGCCAGCACATCTCAGTTCAATAATATGGGGTTTGAGCCCAATGCCCAACTGCCATGCATGCACCCAAGCATTGTCCACCGTCCGTGGCTCCCCAAGTGATCCAACGGTTCAAAAATTCCTGTCTCTGCATCACGCTTCCTCCCAAGCCGTCCGCGATGAAGTATCCAACCGTTCCAGGATCCGCGCCATTCTTCAGCCCGAGCTCAAGTCAAGCCAGCATCCTCACATGATGGAGCTCAACCCAATAAACCAAGCCAAAACAGGGGAGATCAGCCCAACGCAAAGCGTGCAAGCTCAGCCATCTCGCAGGTTTCCGCATCAGCCTTCCATCCCAGCGTCGAAGCAGGGGAAACATCCAACCTTCCATCTTTCCCAACGTGCGCATCAGCCGCGTGCAGCCAGCGACCATTCCGAGCGAGTAGAAGACCAACTCCTCCGCGATCACCGTGCGTATCAGCCAGCAAAGCCAGCAACGTCTCCAGCCAGCCGGGCATCTTCCGCATCAGGCATCCGCCTGCATCCCCGCCTCCTCACAGCTGCCGTTCTTAGCGAGCAAAATCTGAGATCCACGCCCTCGTCCCAGCTCCTTCCGGATCGGCGTCCGTCTCTAGCTCCTTCCCCTTCTCCAGGCATTCCGCATCAGCCTCCCAGCGATCCCGCGGCACCCCTCATCCGGAGCCATCCCCTTCCGTTTCTAGCCATCAAGGAGCAAGAGATCCGGCCATTCTCCCATGGATTGACGTCTTTCGCCCATCCGTCCGCGATTTGCCCTCCAGCATCACGCCCCGGAATCAGCAACCCGTGATCCATTCTTCCTTCCCGAATGAGCATCCCGAACGATCCTCACGCAATCGATCCATCGTTGGCTTCAAGGTGGAGTCTATATAAGGAGGAGGGTGGCCATCGGCTGAAAAGGAGGGGAGAGAGGGGAGAGCTCTATTTTGGAAGAGAAAAAAGAAAGAAAAAGAAAAACAGAGCATGCTCTGTTTTGAAGGAAAAGAAGAATAAAAAATAAAGGGGGGGAGGAGCGGAAGGTATTTTCAGAGGCAATCCTGGGGGCGTGGAGATTAATCATTCTGGCATGGAGCATCTCAGCAAACCGATCAAAGTTGCCGAGCATCATGAGTGGCTAAACCCTGGTTTAGGGGTTTGATGAAGCCGTGGATGAGTATTTATGTTGCATTTCTTTGATTTTTAGCGTTGTAAGACAGTTGCATATTTAATGAAATTATGATCTTGAAATGTTTTGTTTAATTTGTGTAAGATGTTTATCTTGTAGAAAGCCTCTGCATGAATTAATCTAGTTTATCGAAATCGAATCCAATACCTGTAGTTTGGAGGAGATTGTTATGCAACTACCAGATTTATCTTTAAGAAATTAATCATTAGATGAATCATTGTAAATAGGACAGACCATGCCTATCCTTAGAGAAGATGGTTTGTACTCGGCTTAGATGACTCATACTGTGGGTTAGATCAACTCTTTGTATGATTGCCCGAACTTGTAGTTAAGAGCAATCAGATCATACACGTATCTAAGTCATTGAAAGCATCACACTTACGAATCCATCGGTGGATTCTAACCCTAAACATCTCTTCCCATAAAATATTCTTACTGTTGCATTCATCTTACTTTTTAGTTCTCATTAATCGATAACTTAAAATTCTTTTTACTCTAGCTTATGCCCTTTGAATTAATTATTTAATTAAGAAAAATAACTTGTCTCTAATTTCTGTGGACCGACATCCGTAATCACTATCCTACAGGATACATGCTATTGCATGGTTTAGTTTTGAAATTGAAAGAACCGATCACTACGAAGGTCCGAGGCCTGAAGAAGAAAATGGCGCAGTCGAAGCGAGTCCAATCGAAATTCGGCTAGCCCAACCACCACTCTCAGTCGCCAGCGCACGACATCCATTGCTTTTGAGGTTGGGACTCAGAGCGGTCCCCCCCTGAGTCAGTGCACCTAGTGGAAAAGTCTTGGTCAGGAGGAGAAGCGACGTGCTCTAAGCCTCCTTTCTGGTGAGGACTCTGCTCCAAACTTGTTGCCTCCTCGCCGCATTAAGCCCCCATCCATGTGGGATGCCAACCTCAATCGGAGAATCGAAAAAATGTGTTAGCAGATTCAGACCTTCAGGAGACAGCTCTGAGGGCAAACAACGACCTCAACTTCTCCTTGGAGCCCCCCTTATCAGGCAGATCATGGAGATTCCACCTTGGTTCAAGATGCCCTAGTTAAAGCCATATGACGGCACCTCGGATCCCCTAAACCACCTTGGGAGTTTCAAGACTCTCATGATGCTGCATGAAGCCACCGATGCCATGCTTTGCAAAGCGTTCCACACAACCTTTTGTAAGGTAATTCTGTCCACTCTTTGGAGCAGCTCGTCTGCTTCTTCTTAATTCAGATCGAAGATGGTGCTGCAACTCGGATGTGCTGCTTGACATAAAGCAGAAGAAGAAATCATTCCTCAGGAACTATGCTAGCTGCTTCAATGCGGCGATGCTGGAGGTCTACGACCTAGATCAATCGGCCGCGATGTTAGAGATAAAGAGCGGCCTACGGCCATCGAGCTTCCTCTTCTTTCTGAAAAAGCACTTTTCCGTCGACTTCGCCAAAATGCTAACGAGGGCCAACAAGTATGCCAATGTGGAGGAAGCCATGACCTCCCATCATAAGTCTGCCAGCGACAGACTTTCTGAGGAGGAAAGGGGATGCGATGAGCAAAGAGAACCGAGGAGTGTCTCACCTCAATGTGTGAAGGGCTCGTGATAGCCTAAGAGCCCTTCTCAGAGGTTTGTGAAGTACATCCCTCTCATTGCCCGAAGGATGCAAATTTTCATGAAAATCGAAGGCCAAGGTTATCTTCACCCTCCGCATCTGATGAAGGGCTCGACGACCAAGAGAGGTCAGAAGAAGTGCTATCACTTCTTTCGAGACTACGGCCATGACACCGAATAGTGCGTTCTGCTCAAGTACAAAATCGAAGCACTTATTTGACGTGGGCGGTTAGACCAATACATGCACCCTCGGTGGGACCGAGAAGCATCTGCTTCGGCCTTTTATCCACCGCCGACAATCATTCGACAATACGCATTATCAACACTATCGCTGGTGGGCCTGCCAAAGCCCCAAGTACCACAAATAACCGAGCTCCTCAAAAAGATGACCACCAAGTAGCCATGGACCCTGCATGTGGATGTGTCGTCGGGCTCGAGGGCCAACAAAGTTGGTCCCATACTCACCAATCCTAATGGAATAATCATAAAGTATGTTCTTCAATTTTAATTCTCTACCTCAAATAATGAAACTATGTATGAGGTGCTCATCATTGAACTCAAGCATTCAAAGGAGCTCAAGATCTAACGACTGAAGGTCTTCGGTGTATGGGTTAGGGCACCTCAATAACGCCTTGACCCTCCGGGCTTAGAACTCCAACAACCCTCACGCCTATTATCAGTGAGGTCCATTATAGCTTGAACTTATCTCTAATAAAAAAATCTTCTTGGCATATTTCTATCTTTTAGATCGGACGGTTACAACAAATGTATTTGACTTGGGTCACTTGGAGGATGCCTGGGCCACAACAAAGGAGACACCCCGGGGATGCCTGAGGCCTCCTCAAGACTGAGTTTACTTAGAATTTCTCTAGGACTATAGTCTAGAGATGAGAAGATCGGCCCCCGGTTAAAAGGCTTAGCATGCCACTTGACCCCTTTAGGTCGTAAATAACCCAAGTAGGAGACCGCCCCCGCACGTCGAAGTCTTGGTATGGCGCTCGACCTCTTTAGGTCGTCAATGGCCTAAATAAAAGACCGCCCCCTACGCCAAAGGCTTGGCATGCCACTCGATCCCTTTAGGTTGTAAATGGATTAAGCAAAAGATCGAGCCCCGCACCGAAGGCTTGGCATGTCACTCGACCTTTTCAGGTCATAAATGACCCAAGCATAAGACTGGATTCTGCGCAGAAGGCTTGGCATGCCACTTGACCCCTTTAAGTCGTAAATAGCCCAAGCAGAAGACCAGCTCCCCCGTCGAAGATTTGGTGTGCCACCTGACCTCTTCAAGTCATAAATGGCCCAAACAGAAGACCGTCCTCTACCAAAGGCTTAGTGTGCCAACCAACCTCCCTAAGTTGGAAATGATCCAAGCAAAAGATCGAGCCCAATCAGAATTTCTCTCGGATCTCAATCCAAGGATGCCTCTGGGACCATAGCCTAGAGATGAAAGGAGACATCACGGACCAACTTGGGACTTCCTTTAGCTATGCCCACTTAGAATTTCTTGTAAGTTAAACCCCAAAAAGATCAACCGAGGAGCCCAAGACAGGCCGAAGCCCCTCAAGGGAAAGAGCTCGATGAGATGACCCAAGCTCAAATCAAGAAGTGGTCGAACACAAGTAAAGGCCAAAGTTAGTGTAATACCCAAAAAAAAAAGGAAAGGGTGACGGGCCGGCCCGAAAAGACCGGGCCCATCCCCCTTTTTACGATCGTGCCCTAGGCACGATCGTGGATGAAGGAAGGGTGCAAAGGGGGGGGCGGCGGCGTTGGAGGGGATCGCCGGTGGAGACGAGCACCGGGAGGGAGCGGTTCCGAGAACCGACCGGCCGTAGAGGGAGCCTTATCCCTTTGGTGGAAGCCCCACAAAAGCTTAGGATCCGAAAGTTTCATCCGAGCTCGCTCACAGATTTTCTCCACTGAGTCCTCGCCGGAAGGGTCGCCGGAGCACTCCGTCGGACCGAGGTAAGTGTGGTTCCTCTCCTTGCATGTCATTTGCTAGATTTAGGATCGTATTACTTGGGATTTGGCCGGTGGAGCCGTCGGAGAGGGATCCGAAACAGGGTACCCCTGTTTCGGCCTCTCTCTTCCGGATTTCGCCACCGCCGGCCGCCGGTTGGCCGGGATCCATGGCATTGGGGGTTGATCGGGTTTGTATGGAGATTGGTGAGGGATTGCAGATTTGGTTGGAGATGGGTGATGGCGGATCCGAGGCCTTCTTCCTCGTGATCCCGTCCTCTCCTCCTCTTTCCCCCATCGGTTGGCCACCGGCGACGACAGCGGCGGCGGCATGGGCCACCATGGTTGCCGTCGGGTGGGGGGGGAGTCGAGCCACCATCTCGGTGGTTCTTCTGTTGATGATGGAGGAGGGGAAAGGGAGGAAAAAAGGGGGACCCTATGTCGGTTTTTGAGGGAAGAAGAAGAAGAAGAAGGAGAAGAAACTTCTTCTCTCCCTCTCTTGGTCGGCCACCATCGCCGGCGACTGCAACAGAGACGGTCGGCGATGGTTCGACCAGTGGTGTTGTCGGGTTGGGTAAGGAGAGGGCATAGCCACCATGGCTGTTGCCCTTGGATCAAAAAGATTTGAGGGAGGAAGATGTATTCCCAACCATGAAGAGAGAGGAATCATCCTTTTCTTTTGGTTTCTTCACCGGGACCGGCCACCGTCGCCGGCATGGCGGCGGCCATGGCTGGCGACGACATAGGCCGGTGGTACAAGGGTGGAAGTCGGGCCACCCCGACTGCCCTAGATTTGAAGGGATTGAGATGTTTGGGGACCTGGTGATGGACCCCATAGTAGATATGAATTATGGTTTTGAATATTTAAATATTAAATAATTTAGTTGTGATTTATAATTGATGTTGTAGAGGAAGAGTCGGCAGTGCCAGGAGATTTTGATCAGGGGACTCGGCACCCCAGCGCGTAGGTTGTGATTCGGACCGTGTTTGAGTCAGTCTACAATTTCTGTAAGAATCTTCACATCTGAGCACCTCTATGCATATATTTGATTTATCGTTGGATTTATTTTATAATTATGTTGTTATTTGTTTTATGAGCTGATATGACACATATGAGGTGTGCATTTTGTTTATTATGAAAATATTGAAATAATTCAATTGGAAAGAATTAACATATTTTTGAGAATTTATGAAAATATGTGATGTGATTAAAATTGGATTAAACATGTGAAACTAGACATGTAAAAAGGGGTTGGACTAACCTTGTCATGAGATAGCCTCTACGAGCTTATGCGTAGGATAGCTGCCACGAGCTGATGTATGGGATAGCCTCCACGGGCTTACGCGTGGGATAGCCTCTACGAGCTTATGCGTAGGATAGCCTCCACGGGCTTACGCGTGGGATAGCTGCCACGAGCTTATGCGTGGGATTTGTGCAATCTTGGACTGGGATATGAATTTGGTTAGTCCAAAGCCAGAAGTGAAAAGTCTTAAAACTTGGGGATCAGAGTAATACGAAAGTGAATCACATAATGTATAAAGAGGATTTATGTATATGTACTGGTTATATATACTTGTTGTTTGTTGAGCTTTTGAAATGATGAAATGACATTTATTTGTTACTTTGATGATTTTACCATTATTACTGTGTGTGGCTGTTGGAATTCTTACTGGGCTGGAAAAGCTCATACTACTCTTACTTTTTTTTTCAGAGGCACTGGATTTGTACAGTCCATCGGGTGGGACGAGAAATGAGAAGTGAGCTCGATCTGGAATCAGACTGTTAGATAGATAGAAACAGCTTATCTTTTATTGATGAACATTTGAAAATCTTGTAATTGAACCGATTGTTTATTTGGACATGTCGGATTTGTCAATTTGAATTTATTAATTAGTTGTGGATTTATTGAATTGTTGTTTATCTTAGGCCTTGCATGATCTTTAGAGCACTGCTCTAGGGCTCATGCGGCCAGTCACGTGCCGGACCCGGGTGATGGGTACGGAGCGTGACAGATTTGGTATCAGAGCTTAAGGTTAAGGTATCCTAGGATTTAGGTTCAGGTGAGTGTGAGTGAGGAGTTATGATAGAAAAACTATCAGAGCCTTGGTTTATAGTCACTTGAGATTGTAACAGGAATGATATTATAATCTACGATTTAAGACCACTAGGGACTGTAGCCTTAGTGGCATTAGAGTTTGACGTTTAAGATCATTAGGAATTCTAACAGAAATATATCATAGCTTAAGGTTATGATCATTTGGGACATGACAATTAAATTCGGTGCTTAAGGTGTAAGATCACTGGGCATTGTGATAAAATGTATGCATCGGTTTGGTTTTCGATGAGTATGGAAGGAAAGTATAAATTGTCTTTGATCATGATAAAAGAGGTTTGACCTAAGATAAGTATAAGAAGGTTAACAACGGCATACCGGTTATACCATGTTCAGATATTATTTAAATGACTTGGAAGTTCAAACTTGATATGGGTTGTGATATGATCATACTTTTGGTTTTGCTACTAATTATTAGAGTGTGATTTATATACTAATCTTTCGTATTATTAAAGTGGGCTAAGAAAGATTTTTCGTAGTATTAGTGCACAATATTTTCGAGGTTAAATCTATATGGAGATTATATTTGGAATTGACATGTTTGAATATTGTAAATTGGCATATTTCTATTAGTGGATTAAATTCTTAAGGCCATATAGTATGCAAATTGGTGGAGTATTCTAATTATTTGAATTTGTATATTTGGATTGGGCTACTGAATTTTTTCTTATAATTGTTGGAGACTATTGGATGTGTTAACTTGAACTCAGGTCTAGGTTTATGATCTAACTAGAAATCTTTGTCATTGTAAAATACAATATTGAGTAGAGATTTCGATTTTGAGATGCTTATGTGAGTTATTATATGTAGCATTGATCATAGACATTAAGGATTTTGGTGAAGAAGGATTTGGAGGTTGATAGTGTTAATTCCTACTCATAGTGATATTGGCTCAATAGTTCTAACCCATTGAGTTTGAAGTAAATTCTGTTGGAAGGAAAATCAATGTAGATTTTCTAATTAAATTGCTAAGGAAATACAAGAATTACCCCCTTTAAATTAAACTTAGATATTTTGGATTCTAAGAAAGTTGTGGAGATCACGTAGTGACCTTAAACTTGACTAAAGGATTGGGGGTTAGTTATGGTAAGTATACTCTATATAAATCGAGGACAAAAAGGTCTAGAGGTTTTGCTCTAGTTCGACTTGAAAATTTAAAATTTAGATTTTCTTAGTCTCGATGCAAAGTAATGCTTTGGTCATAAATCATTTTGTGACTTTAGAGAATTTGATGAGTTAGATCAGAGTGCGCAGCAAAAGTGCAGTGGTTTGAGTTATTTTGAAACCGATTAGAAAAATAATAATAATAATAATACCTTGATCTGAAAGGTATTATTATGGAAGACTTGAGTTAGTTTTCTAGTAGAGGAGAATGTCGTTGATTCTTTGCCTACTGAAAGTAGTTATGGGCTCTCCTATTTTTGATAATTCTAAGAAGAATTTTGGGGCATCTCAAATTTAGCGTTAACGGATTGATGGCTCTGTGATCAAACTTGGGCCTGGAATGATTTAACATAGTTCTTCGACTCCTAGCTCTGACATTGTTAATATATCTATTTGAACAAGCTTGCGGTTTTTCTAGGATAAAGGTTGATCATTTAATTATAGGCAAAGTTAAGGAAAGAAAAATGATTATAAAATATTAAGAGCATTTGATACTAAAGATTTCTTCTATTTCTGTCAAGCCAATTATGATCTCTGTGTAGAATCAAGAGAAATTAATTTTTTTGGGATATAATTATGGCATTTTAATCCAAGGTTGGGAGTTTGGAATTCTTTTGAAGGAGATCAAAAGAACTTACTACGTGTGGTAAATAGAAAGGATTAAGTTTTGAGATGCTGTAATTTTTGTATGTCAAAATTTTGTGAGTAGGTACTCCAAGAGGGAGACTATTTGAGATCTCAGGGATGATATGATGGATGTATATTTTTTAAAAGTTTGAGGCTTCAAGTAAGTTAATTTTGAGAACGAAATTTTTTTTAAGGGGGAGAGTATGTAATACTCAGAAAAAAAAAGGGTGACGGCCCGAAAAGACCGGGCCCATCCCCCTTTTTACGATCGTGCCCTAGGCACGATCGTGGGTGAAGGGAGGGTGCAAAGGGGGGCGGCGGCGGCGTTGGAGGGGATCGCCAGTGGAGACGAGCGCCGGGAGGGAGCAGTTTCGAGAACCGACCGGCCGTAGAGGGAGCCTTATCCCTTTGGTGGAAGCCTCACAAAAGCTTGGGATCCATAGGTTTCATTCGAGCTCGCTCACGGATTTTCTCCACCGAGTCCTCGCCGGAAGGGTCGCCGGAGCACTCCGTCGGACCGAGGTAAGTGTGGTTCCTCTCCTTGCATGTCATTTGCTAGATTTAGGGTCGTATTGCTTGGGATTTGGCCGGTGGAGCCGTCGGAGAGGGATCCAAAACAGGGTACCCCTGTTTCGGCATTTCTCTTTCGAATTTTGCCACCGCCGGCCGCCGGTTGGCCGGGATCCATGGCATTGGGGGTTGATCGGGTTTGTATGGAGATTGGTGAGGGATTGCAGGTTTGGTTGGAGATGGGGGATGGCGGATCCGAGGCCTTCTTCCTCGTGATCCCGTCCTCTCCTCCTCTTTCCCCCATCGGTTGGCCATCGGCGACGACGACGACAGCGGCGTGGGCCACCGTGGCTGCCATCGGGTGGGGGAGGAGCCAAGCCACCATCTCGGTGGTTCTTCTGTTGATGATGGAGGAGGGGGAAGGGAGGAAAAAAGGGGGACCCTGTGTCGGTTTTTGGGGGAAGAAGAAGAAGAAGAAGGAGAAGAAACTTCTTCTCTCCCTCTCTTGGTCGGCCACCATCGCCGGCGACTGCAACAGAGACGGACGGCGATAGTTCGACCAGTGGTGTTGTCGGGTTGGGGAAGGAGAGGGCACAGCCACCATGGCTGTTGCCCTTGAATCAAAAAGATTTGAGGGAGGAAGATGTATTCCCAACCATAAAGAGAGAGAAATCATCCTTTTCTTTTGGTCTCTTCACCGGGACCGGCCACCGTCGCCGGCATGGCGGCGGCCATGGCTGGCGACGACATAGGCCGGTGGTACAAGGATGGAAGTTGGGCCACCCCGACTGCCCTAGATTTGGAGGGATTGAGATGTTTGGAGACCTGGTGATGGACCCCATAGTAGATATGAATTATAGTTTAGAATATTTAAATATTAAATAATTTAGTTGTGATTTATAATTGATATTGTAGAGGAAGAGTCGGCGGTGCCAGGAGATTTTGATCAGGAAACTCAGCACCCCAGCGCGTAGGTTGTGATTCGGCCCGTGTTTGAGTCAGTCTACAATTTCTGTAAGAATCTCCACATCTGAGCACCTCTATGCATATATTTGATTTATCGTTGGATTTATTTTATAATTATGTTGTTATTTGTTTTATGAGCTGATATGACACATATGAGGTGTGCATTTTGTTTATTATGAAAATATTGAAATAATTCAATTGGGAAGAATTAACATATTTTTGAGAATTTATGAAAATATGTGATGTGATTAAAACTGGATTAAACATGTGAAACTAGACATGTAAAAAGGGGTTGGACTAACCTTGTCATGAGATAGCCTCTACGAGCTTATGCGTAGGATAGCTGCCACGAGTTGATGCGTGGGATAGCCTCCACGGGCTTACGCGTGGGATAGCCTCTACGAGCTTATTCGTAGGATAGCCTCCACGGGCTTACGCGTGGGATAGCTGCCACGAGCTTATGCGTAGAATTTGTGCAGTCTTGGACTGGGACATGAACTTGGTTAGTCCAAAGTCAGAAGTGAAAAGTCTTAAAACTTGGGGATCAGAGTAATACAAAAGTGAATCACATAATGTGTAAAGAGGATTTATGTATATGTACTGGTTATATATACTTGTTGTTTGTTGAGCTTTTGAAATGATGAAATGACATTTATTTGTTACTTTGATGATTTTACCATTATTATTGTGTGTGGATGTTGGGATTCTTACTAGGCTGGAAAAGCTCATACTACTCTTACTTTCTTTTTCAGAGGCACTGGATTTGTAGAGTCCATCGGGTGGGACGAGAAATGAGAAGTGAGCTCGATCTGGAATCAGACTGCTAGATAGATAGAAGCAGCTTATCTTTTATTGATGAATATTTGAAAATCTTGTAATTGAACCGATTGTTTATTTGGACATGTCGGATTTGTCAATTTGAATTTATTAATTAGTTGTGGATTTATTGAATTGTTGTTTATCTTAGGCCTTGCATGATCTTTAGGGCACTGCTCTAGGGCTCTTGCGGCCGGTCACGTGCCGAACCCGGATGATGGGTACAGGGCGTGACAGTTAGATACTTTGAGAACTTCTTTACTATTATTATTGTCTTTCAGTATGCATTGACCTTGGTAGAAGCCGAGCAAAAAGAGTTTGGGGCGACGATCTGAACTCAGACAAAAGGTAAACAATGAGGACAAAACTGAAGCCATATATTTTGGAAATTTTTCATTTTCATTAATGCTGTGAATCTTTACAATGACCTCAGCAAAAGCTGAACAAAAAGAAAGTACGTCGAACTCAGCTAATCCAAGTAAAAACGCAAAATTGGTGTGGCGAAAGACCTCATCCTTCGCCCTCGCCCCCATCAGCACCTTCATTGCGGCCGATGTCGCCACCTTTGCCATCAACAGGGTCATCGCCTTTGTCGTGCCCACCTTCACCAATGTCATCGTTGTCACCATCGAGATGGAAGAAGTTCATCCTTGGGAAGAGTCGTTGAACCTAAGCTCAACATTATTTGAAGACCTTCCCGAAGGCGTCAGTCTCATTCTTCAAGGCCTCCTCCTTGAACTCCTAGGAGGTGTGGTACTCCTTGACCACCTCTACGACCTTCACCTCGGCATGGAGGACTTTGATGACCCAAAGATTGATTTAAAGATTGATTTTGATGATCACAAAACCTTGAAGTATAAATACTAATGTTTGTGTTGCAAGGAGAAAGAATTTATTTTGCAAGGAACATAGCAAGATTGGAAGAATACAAGAAGGCCTCCAAAGCTCTCAAGAAAAGTTGGAAGAAAGCTACAATTTATGGCCCAAGCTTCAAGTTTAAAGAATTCAAGTTGGAGGAGCAAATTTAAAGAAAAATTCAAAAGAATAGTCCTCGAGTCGACTCCGGGAAGTTTAGAGTCGACTCTGGCACTCTAGAGTTTCAAGAAACAGTGCTCGAGTCGACTCCGATACTCTACGAGTCGACTCCGACTGAGAACAAACAAAAAGACAGAGAGTTGATTTTCAGCGCTACAGTGATCTCGAGTCGACTCCAACTTCAGTGCTACAGTGCGGAGTCGACTCCCAGCTACAGTGCCGGCAGACTACTATTCACGAGTCGACTCCTATTTCAGCCGAGTCGACTCCGGCTTCAGCCGAGTCGACTCCTGCTTCAGCCGAGTCGACTCTAGCACGCTGGGAGGCATAATGGCTAGTTTTTTCTTGATTCCAACGGCTCTATTTTTGTCTCTAACGGCTAGATTTTTGTTTCCACTCCCTCTAAAGCTATAAAATCAAGAGGAGAGCTAGGAAAGAGGGTATGGAAGTGGGAGAGAACATTTAGGGAAGAGATTTCAAAGAGATTACAAGGGAAATCTCCCATAAGCACAAAAGGGCCATTCAAAGTAAAATAGAGAGAAGAAGAGCATCCAAGTGAATCCCAAAGCTTCCTCTCCATCCGTGTGCTGCCTCGGTGATCCTCTACTTCGTGCAAAATCAGAAGAGGGTCAAGTAAAGAAGAAGCCGAGTTCCTCCATCTACAAATTTGTTTGAGGGCTTCATCTCTTTACTTTACTTATTTATATTGGCTATATTTGCTTATTTGAGAAGCTTGTATTTGATTTAAACTCTTGCTCTATTATTTTGTAACTTGATTCAATCAAGGGATTGAATCAAGGGGTTAAGGTTTGTTGGTGAGCCAAAGGAAAAACCAACTTTGTAAGGTTGTGGTTGGTGAGCCTTTGGGAAAACCAACTGGGTTGATTGTGAACCCGGAAAACAATCGTTGTAAGGTTGTGGTTGGTGAGCCTTTGGGAAAACCAACTGGGTTGGATTGTGAGCCCGTGAAAACAATCGGTTGGTTCTAGTCGGTGAGCCTGTGAAAACCGACCGAGTTCGTTGTGATCTCGCAAAACAACAAGTTGGGTTGTGAGCTTGTAAAACAACCGACTGTAATCTGAGGGATTATAGCGAAATTCCCAAGAGGTCTTGGGGAGTGGATGTAGGTGCTGGGGTGCACCGAACCACTATACATCTTTGTGTTTGTGATGCCTTATCTCTTGTATTTCATGCCTTACATTCATGCTTGATTGTGTAATATCTCTAGCTTTGTTTTCTATAGAGTTATAAGTGATTGTTTAGAATTTGCTTAGCTTCCACTCCATCCTTACCATACACATAGATTAAAATTGATCATACAACTATAAGTTAATTTTAGATCAATTGCACCCTAAAGCCATAGTATAATTGCTCTAGCTTAATTTTTCCACTGCTTTACTTGTAATTGCCTAAAGCTTAAGTAAATAACATCTTATTATTCCGTTGCATTCTATTTAAAGTAAAAATTAGGGAACATAATTTTTAGAAAACCCAATTCACCCCCCCTCTTGGGTTGTCACCTTGGACAACAAGTGGTATCAGAGCAGGTGCTCTAAGATTAATTATTGATCTCACGATCAAAAGCCAAAGATCATGACAACTCAAATAGATAGTTTTCTAGAAGAGGGACAATTAATTGATAGGCCTCCACTATTTAATGGCATAGACTACATATATTGGAAAGCACGCATGCGCATTTTTATTCAATCACAAAACTATTACTTATGGAATATCATAATAAATGACCTTCACATACTCTCTCAAACTATTAATGAAAAAGACTTAGCACAATTGAATGCTAATGCTATGAACATACTATACTGTGCTATCCATGAAACTATATTTAATAAGATTTCTGCATGCTTATCTGCTAAAGAAATCTGGGATACTTTAGAAATTATTTATGATAAATCTCAAATTAGCTCACATATGCTTCAATTACATACTAATAGTGAGACTGCAGAATCTCCCACATCAGCCGAGTCGACTCCCAGTTTGTCCGAGTCGACTCCTAGAGGAAAACAGTCTGAAAGGCAGAGACTCAGTTTTGGAGACCCTGTGAATGAGTCGACTCCAAGTATTTCAGAGTCGACCCCCAAGTTAGCCGAGTCGACTCCAATAAAGCCCGAGTCGACTCCGAGGCAGGACAGTTCAAAAGACAGAAAACAAACTCTTCGGCCTCTGAGAACGAGACGTCTCCCGAAGATCTCGAGTCGCCTCTCAAGTCAGTCGAGTCGACTCCAAGTAAACCCGAGTCGACTCGAGGAAGAAAGAACAACAAAAAAATTCAAAAGCTTCCTAAAGACAAAGAAGAAGAGGAAGCAAGAAGAAAGAAAGAAAGAGATAAAAAGGAAGAAAGTTTTGACCAAGGAAGAGTCAAGCAAGGAAATGAAAGCTAGGAGCAACAATGATGATATTAGCTCCAAAGAACTACAAAAGGTAACTAACTTTTGCTTTATGGCACAAGAAGATAAGGTAAAATCTGAATCTACTTTTACATCAAATAATTTTCAAGAAGAATTTTCTTATGATGAACTTTTAAATGCTTTTCATGATTTGTATGGTGAATGTAGAAAATTAGCTATGAAAAATAAAAATCTTAAAAAGCTAAATTTGCAAATTTCAAAAGAAAGAAATTCTATTGCTGAAATACAAGACAAACTAAATTCTGAAAATAAAAGCTTAAGGTTAAATTCAGAAGAATTGATTCAGAAAAATCATAGCTTAATCAAAACAAACCAAAACTTGAGTGAAGAAGTTGACCAACTGAAATCTCTTATTAACAAGTTCACTGTAAGTTCAGAAAGATTAAAAATGATGTTTGAAAGCCAACATGCTGATTTTGATAAATCAAAATTTGGCTTAACTCCTTCACTTAGCAATGAATCCCTAAAGAAAAAGGTTTTAAATTTGTCAAGCAAATCATCAAAAAGGATAACGTATTTCAAACATCAAAAGAATGGACATAACAACCTTACCTATAGTTCTAGTACAATTAAATCAAATGGTAAAGTTATTACTATTAAACAGATTTGGGTTCCAAAAGGAACCATATGTCCTAACTCTCAAGGACCCAAGCAAGCTTGGGTACCCAAAATGAAAATATGAGGATGTAGACATAGGTGTGCCAAGATACCCATGGAACAAATAGAACTTTCATACAAATGGGTGCTCTAGACACACGTCAAAAAATGAAACTTAAAATATACTTATAAAAAGTAATCTTAAATAAAAAATAATAATAATGAAATCAGTAATCCTTGCATCTCATCATTATTTTTGCTTTAGTATTTGATTAAAATCTAAATTGCAAGTATTGATCAATTTTGTGATATAAAAAATACTTTTGGAAATATAATCAAATCACTTCATTTTATAGTATGCTGTACTCACTATTGGATAAGTTGCTAAATGATTAATCAATCTATTAAGAATAACTCTATGAATTCTCTATATGCTTGATTGAGAGTTTTTATCCATGGCATTATTGTTTATTGATCATAGATATGATAATGTGTACTTTGTATGCTTTTGAATATGTGCACTATGAATACCAAGATTAAAGAAACCATCTTTGGCATATAAAATCAACTCATGCTAGTATGTACTTAATCTCAAAAGACCTTGCCATTGGCTTACTTAGATTATCTTCTGAAAGGCCAAAGTTTGCTATGCATGTTAACTAAGGAAACAAACAAGAATCCATTTCTAAATCTAAAGATGTTGTTTCCATCACTAAGTTTTCAAAAGCTTACATTGGATTTGTTCTTGGCAAATAAAATTGAAGTATTTTCTGTATTTGCTAAATCTTGTAAAAGTGGTTCAAAAGAAAAAGGTTTCCAAACTATGAAGATAAAGAGTATCATGGCACAGTGTTGAAAACCAAAATCCTGATAAAGTTTATACAGAAAATAATATTAAATTCAATTATTTCAGCTCCAAGGACACCATAAGTAAAATAGGGTTAATAGAATTCTTGAAGAAATGAAAAAGACAATTGAGTATGATAGTCATCTACTTAAATGATTTTTAAAAGCTATCATCACTGCTTGTCATACATATGACTTCTATTATATCTATTTTTGATGAAAACTTCTTTTGATCTTCAAAAAAAAATGGAAAATGAACCATTGCATATCTTTCATATTCTTCAGTCATACACGTTATGCTTGATATGTTCTTATGAAAATAATGCCAAATCTGATAAAGATATCTCTATCCTTGGATATCATTCATCAAGCAATGCATATAGAACATTCATAAAAAGATTCTAGTTGTAGAAGTATCAATTCATTTTATTCTTTATGAGACTAATGATTTATTATCAAGATACTAAAATCAAATTATATATATATATGGTTAATCTATTACATATAACAATCCAAAAAAAAAAAACTTGTTAATAATTAGAACCAAATTGGATTTTTCAGAAATGCACTTAATGAAGAAAAATTGATGAATCAAGAAAAGATGAAATAGATCTTGATAAGATTCTTGCATGATTAGAAGTAAAGATCACTATTATCATTTGCTTGCTTTATGAACTTTAATTCTGTCAAATGAATGTGTAGAATGCACTCCTATGTGGTTATTTCATTAGAAAAGATCTATGTAAAACAACCACCTTATTTAAAAACACTCATTACATATATGATAAAGTAATATGTGATTTGGAACAAGCATCAAAAGCATGATATATAAAAGCTTGAGTAACTTTTTGATAAAAAGTAATAATGATAAATCTATACATTAAAAAGATGAATCTGTGATATCTTGCTTGCTCAAAGCACACATTGATGGCATCATTTTTGTTCTACTGATGAAAATTTATATGGAGATTTTACTAAGCTCATGCAAAGTGGTTTTGAAATATGTATAATGAATAAATTAACATTTTCTTTCTCGAACTCCAAATTAAGCCAAACAAGAAAGGAGATCTTCATTGACCAAAGTTAGTCCACAAGAAAACTCTTATAGAAGATTGGCATGAAGAAGGTATGTCTATGACCCCATCTTGGAGAATTTGAAAAGAATGAGCAAAGTAGATCTATTGTTTTTAAAGCTGTATTGAAGCATGATAGAATAATTATTTTATCATACAGCTAGTAGACCAGATTGTATGCTCATTATGTGCCCTTGTGCAAGATTTCAATCTAACTTTAATGAATCATATTTTATTGATAACAAATAAATCATAATCTAAATTTTGATAGAAACAACCATTTGAGATAAGTTGATTAAAACTTAGCTAACATGTCTTATTGATAATTATCTTAAGCAAATAGAATCTAAACTAAATTGATTTTGGAAATAAGAAATTGATTTGATCTTGATGAATCTTTCTATTGCCTCACATGCTTGTCCTTGAACCATCTTGATTAATGAAACTATCTCTTTAGTTCAAGTGATATGTGCTTGCTTATATTTAGGCAATCTCTTGAGTAAAGTGACTCAACATGCAACTATTGTCATATCTTATATTGAGTCATCTAGCTAAAAAATATGTTGGATGAATGTTTTGTATCTTGAAGAAACTAATGACTTTCTTTCAAGAAAGAAAAGGAGTTTGTTAATAATGCAGGATCCTTGAGCAAGAAAATGAGAGATTTCAACTTGAAGGATATCTCCATGTAAGATACAATAAACATCCACATACAAACAAGAGAGAGGACCTCCTTCAGCCAAAAGTTCGTACATAAGAAATCTAGTAGGTATTTGGCTTGAAGAATATAGAATGAATAGGTAATTTTAGATACCTCTCTCATACATTAATTGAGCAAAGTCAATAACTTAAATCTTATTATGGCATGATTAAATTCTTTAATTATTAATTTTTGATATCATGTCTATATATGTATTGACTGACTTATACTTTAAAAATTGTTTCATGGTTTGCCCAAACTAAATTATTTCTTTGCCTATATCATAACCATGAAATACACAAGTATATGCTTAAAATTTTGATGTAAAATAACTTGTGAGAAGTTATGAATCCTTGAGCACAATGAAAATGTTGTTTGCATGATATACATCTATATGATACATAAGATTATTTCTTTATTCTGCTCTTTCATATAAATTACTTGAGAATAACGAAAAGAGAGAGAGATAAAGAAAAGAAAATAGATATTATTCAAGAGAAGTAAAATCTAAGTAAAGGCAAATACTTCAATCTTAAGGAAAAGCAAAACAAGCATAATATATTTGGGACAT
The DNA here is from genome assembly GCF_051530095.1 of Phoenix dactylifera. Lineage (NCBI taxonomy): Eukaryota > Viridiplantae > Streptophyta > Magnoliopsida > Arecales > Arecaceae > Phoenix > Phoenix dactylifera. The sequence goes on from NC_143191.1 coordinate 14,108,480, forward strand.
TTATGAAACTCGCGAAAGGGATAAAATCCGCAATTAATTACACTTAAACAGGGAGAGTTTGAAGTAAACATTTTAACATTTCTATATTGCTCATCATAGGGATGGTGCCAATGGGGAGGCTAGTGGTAGTACCCGGCACTATTTGACCCAACTATTCGGTGTAGGGTATATTAGGGACGGCACAAGAGGGAGGCTAGTGGTAGTACCTCGTGCCCCTTCCAACTCCACCGGATAGGGAGCAAATAGAGTATAGAGCATAAGAAAGTAAGAATGAAAGACAAAGTAAATGAAAGTATATAAGAAGAATCAAGTCAAATTTTTTAAGGATGAAATCAATGCAAGATTATATTTAAATAGGGGGAGTTTATTTGAAAAGAATTGATTTTGATCCTTGACATGCTTGTTCTTAATGTTTTAATGCATGACTTAACACATAATATATTTTGCATGTGGCATGATGTTTTGAATTATGGGTTCTCAATATTTTGTAATGCTCCATGTTTGGATAAGTTGATTGAAATATGTCTTAACTTGGAATATGTCTTAACTTTGCTCACAAGTCTTTGCTTCACCCTTGCCTCAAACTAACTTGTGTTCCAATGCTTGAATGTTTAAAATACTACATAAAATTTTTTTTTTAAGTAATATTAAAAAGAAATTTCAGTTTTATCATTCACGATTATCTTTGAAAGTTAAATAGATTTACAAAAAGAAGAAGAGAAGGATATTTCTATTTAGGCAAAATGTATTGATCTTGATCTATCTTTCTACTTGCCTGACTTTGATACATAATGTCCTAATACTTGTTAAAATATCCTTTATTTTGTATCGAAACTCAATATTAAATACAAAGATTCTGAAAGTGCTCGAATGTTATTGAAATATGTGTTTTCAATCTTAGTGATTTAAGATGAGCTACAATGTAGAAGATACATATCTCAAATTATAATTGTGAAAGCCTTCTTGAAAATTCTTATGAAAATTCAGAATCTGATTTTGTATAAAAGCTTAAACTTAACTTAAAAATGCTTATATCGTTACATCTTTGTAACCTTAGTTATATGCTTCAATGATCACGTCATTCAGGAGAATAACTCAATATGATTTCTAAATGAAAATTTTAATATAAGAAAAATAGAATTAATTTTGACGACTTGGTTGATTGTCTCGATACGCATCCGAAACATATCTTTTCTTATCCTTAAAATGTACTAATATTGGTCTAAATGATGTGTCTTTCAATGATCTTAATTGCAAACAAATATTTTTAAATATATGATTTTATTTTGATATTAAAAAGGATTTATTGTGCTTCATGTATACATTGCTGAAAAACTATGATTAAGAAATTGAGTTCTATAAATATATATACTTCAATGATCATCTATATGTTTTTCTCTTCTACATTATTAAATACTTCCATCAATATATATATATATATATTATTAAGAGAGTGAATGATCTTAAGTCTAGAAACATTTCAGCTCACTCAAATGATTCTTAAAAGAAAGAAAATGTAAATGCTTTTGAAAGAATTTGAGCTTCAAATGAATCATTCTCTGATTAATATTTCAGTACATTTTTTCAAAAATTAAGAGGAAGCATAACTTGTTCTTGAAGGATTAAAAAGAGTGATTGCTATAAATTTTGAATAATTCTAGATCACTCTACATTCTTGATATCATAAAGTTTCAGTTTTATTCACGTTTATCATTAAAATCTGAAATTCAACAAAAGAAAAGAATGATTAAAGAAGAATGCATCTTTTGAGGGGGAGCTTTAGATATTCAGTATCTTATCCTAAAGTTACTTTAATTTGATGCATACCTTGAATTTTATGGATTGATTTTGATGAACCTCCTTATATTGCAAGACTTGCTTTAATTATATAATAAGTTTATACTTTGAGATGAGTTCTATAAAGATTGTCTTATCTCAAACCTTGAGTCTTATGAAAATAAGCTGAAACTTATAGAAAATATATTTTCGAGATTGACAATTTTATTGAACATTATCTTCAAATTCTAAACTCTTAAATGGAATGATCAATTGAGGGGGAGAAAGAAAATTTCAGAAGAAGAAATTTTATGGAACTTAATCGCATAAATCTATAACTAAAGGAGAGAGAAAGAATTTATGATACACCTTGAGGCTTGTTATTTGGTTAATATATCTTATGCATAAATCATGAACCAAATTGCAATTCAAACAGTTGATCTTAAGAGCCTCTAACTTAATGAAAAAGGGGGAGAATAATGTGTTGAATCCATATTTTGGTATTTGTGCCCCAATGCTCTTATTATCATAAAAGAACTTTGAAGTCATTAAGAATTAATGATCCAACATGATGGTATGTTTTTCAAGTATATAAGTTTTGATCTTATACTCTGAAAATTAATTAAATTGCTCTCATGTTGATAAACAAGCTTTATATATTGGGCAAAAGATCTTAAATGAACAAGCTTTCATACTTATTATTGAAGAGAGGTTAGATTTCCATTCGTGCTTTCTTTGAATATCAGTCTTGATACTCCTTGAACTAACTTGAAAAAGATTCCACCTACACTTGATTTGAAAACTATCCTTGGAATCACATTCGATGTGCTCTCATCATAATTTGCTCTGAAATCATCTTAATTGGCTCTGATCTATGCTAATTAATCTTGTTCTGACATTATTGCCTTGAGTTATATGATTCATATTCTTGCAATAATTTGACATGCATTAACTGAAAATCAGAGTACTATAAAAAAAAAATAAATATTTGAGTACCATTATCTTTGTGCTTAATGTTTCATTATCTTCCAACCTTTTTGATGTTGTCAAAAAGGGGGAGAAATATCTGAGTATATGCTCATAATGCTTTATGTGTTGATTATGTTAAGATTAAATCTAAAGCATTATCATGAAGTATATTTTAAAGATATATAATTTCTACTTCATGCAACTTAGCTATGCATTACTTCTAGAACACAATATATTGCATATACTCCAAGTTTTGTCATCATCAAAAAGGGGGAGACTGATGACCCAAAGATTGATTTTGATGATCACAAAACCTTGAAGTATAAATACTAATGTTTGTGTTGCAAGGAGAAAGAATTTATTTTGCAAGGAACATAGCAAGATTGGAAGAATACAAGAAGGCCTCCAAAGCTCTCAAGAAAAGTTGGAAGAAAGCTACAATTTATGGCCCAAGCTTCAAGTTTAAAGAATTCAAGTTGGAGGAGCAAATTTAAAGAAAAATTCAAAAGAATAGTCCTCGAGTCGACTCCGGGAAGTTTAGAGTCGACTCTGGCACTCTAGAGTTTCAAGAAACAGTGCTCGAGTCGACTCCGATACTCTACGAGTCGACTCCGACTGAGAACAAACAAAAAGACAGAGAGTTGATTTTCAGCGCTACAGTGATCTCGAGTCGACTCCAACTTCAGTGCTACAGTGCGGAGTCGACTCCCAGCTACAGTGCCGGCAGACTACTATTCACGAGTCGACTCCTATTTCAGCCGAGTCGACTCCGGCTTCAGCCGAGTCGACTCCTGCTTCAGCCGAGTCGACTCTAGCACGCTGGAAGGCATAACGGCTAGTTTTTTCTTGATTCCAACGGCTCTATTTTTGTCTCTAACGGCTAGATTTTTGTTTCCACTCCCTCTAAAGCTATAAAATCAAGAGGAGAGCTAGGAAAGAGGGTATGGAAGTGGGAGAGAACATTTAGGGAAGAGATTTTAAAGAGATTACAAGGGAAATCTCCCATAAGCACAAAAGGGCCATTCAAAGTAAAATAGAGAGAAGAAGAGCATCCAAGTGAATCCCAAAGCTTCCTCTCCATCCGTGTGCTGCCTCGGTGATCCTCTACTTCGTGCAAAATCAGAAGAGGGTCAAGTAAAGAAGAAGCCGAGTTCCTCCATCTACAAATTTGTTTGAGGGCTTCATCTCTTTACTTTACTTATTTATATTGGCTATATTTGCTTATTTGAGAAGCTTGTATTTGATTTAAACTCTTGCTCTATTATTTTGTAACTTGATTCAATCAAGGGATTGAATCAAGGGGTTAAGGTTTGTTGGTGAGCCAAAGAAAAAACCAACTTTGTAAGGTTGTGGTTGGTGAGCCTTTGGGAAAACCAACTGGGTTGATTGTGAACCCGGAAAACAATCGTTGTAAGGTTGTGGTTGGTGAGCCTTTGGGAAAACCAACTGGGTTGGATTGTGAGCCCGTGAAAACAATCGGTTGGTTCTAGTCGGTGAGCCTGTGAAAACCGACCGAGTTCGTTGTGATCTCGCAAAACAACAAGTTGGGTTGTGAGCTTGTAAAACAACCGACTGTAATCTGAGGGATTATAGCGAAATTTTCAAGAGGTCTTGGGGAGTGGATGTAGGTGCTGGGGTGCACCGAACCACTATACATCTTTGTGTTTGTGATGCCTTATCTCTTGTATTTCATGCCTTACATTCATGCTTGATTGTGTAATATCTCTAGCTTTGTTTTCTATAGAGTTATAAGTGATTGTTTAGAATTTGCTTAGCTTCCACTCCATCCTTACCATACACATAGATTAAAATTGATCATACAACTTGTGGAGTGATCGATTAAAACCCCGTTTGATTTTGATGAGCTCAAAGCATTTGAGTATATCTTGTGATTACTAATGAATTCAATTGAGTGTTTCAGTGAAAATCCTGTCCAAGTGTCTCTAGACTTGGTTCATAGCATTTTGGATAAGTTAAGAAGTCTGCATGAACCAATGTCTGAGATACGAGTCGACTCCCGAGTTTCACGAGTCGACTCCAAGCGTATCAAGGTCACTGGCACGAGCTCGAGTCGACTCCTGATCAGTACGAGTCGACTCCGACTGAAAACAGACAGAAGGACAGAAGAGCAGTTTTTCAGGTCTGAGATTCGAGTCGACTCCAGTGGAATGCGAGTCGACTCCCAGCGGTACACACAGAAAAAGTCAGAGAGCGTTTTATGGACTCTGAGATTCGAGTCGACTCCAGTGGAACGCGAGTCGACTCCCAGCGGTACACAAAGAAAAAGTCAGAGAGCGTTTTATGGACTCCGAGATTCGAGTCGACTCCCGCAGTACGCGAGTCGACTCCGAGACTGTGCGACCATCGACAGACATAAGACCATGTTACTGCCTCTGAGATTCGAGTCGACTCCCAGACAGCTCGAGTCGACTCCAAGACAAGCTTCACGTCAAAAGGCAGAAGACCAACTTTCGGAAACTGAGAGCCGAGTCGACTCCAAGGAAGTTCGAGTCGACTCCAAGACTGGATGAGCCAAAAGACAGAGAATCGGGAGTTCGGGCTCTGAGATTCGAGTCGACTCCCAGGACAGTCGAGTCGACTCGAGTGGACAAAATTCAAATTTGGATCCACGGACTACAGAGGATGAGCCGACTCCAAAATTGCCAGGTCAGCGCCAGAAGTTGGCGAGTCGACTCCGGGTCAAGACGAGTCGACTCCCAGTCAAGACGGCAACTTTAATTCAAACTAGGAACAGTTGCCGAGTCGACTCCGGAAAAGCTCGAGTCGACTCCTGCTACAGCCGAGTCGACTCCTGATCGCGCGAGTCGACTCCAACCCACCAACGGTCACATTGTCAGGCTGCGCAGAGTGTGCAGAACGGCCAGAAAAAGCAGAGTAACGGCTAGTTTCCGTGGGGGTTGACTTAAATAGCCACAGAAGACTGTAGCAAGGTAGAGAACACATATTCCACTCCTAGATTCAAGTCTTCAAGCTCTCTAAGTGCTCTTCAACGAGAAAAAGGGAAGATCTGCATTTACTGCTCCACCAACATCTTCCCAGCATTCAAAGCTTCCTCCTCCTGCTTTCAAGTCGATCACTCTTTCAAGAGGAGACCGGAGTTCCAGAAGCCACACCTCTTCACCATCTTAAAAGCGTTTGAGGGCTTCTAACTCCTTTACGATTATATTGTTTTAAATCTGCTTTTTGAGAAGCTATTTTCTGTTTTCTTCTATCTCGTGTATTTACTTGATTCAATCGGGGGATTGAATCAAGGGGATTAAGGTTGGTTGGTGAGCCGGTTTAAAACCAACGAGTGTAAGGGTTTGATTGTGAGCCCGGAAAAACAATCGGGGTTGGTTCTAGTCGGTGAGCCTGGGAAAACCGACCGAGTTCGTTGTGAGCTCGTAAAACAACAAGTTCGGTTGTGAGCTTGCAAAACAACCGGCTGTAATCCAAGGGGGTTATAGTGAAATTCCCAAGTGAGACTTGGGGAGTGGACGTAGGAGCAAGGGTTAGCTCCGAACCACTATAAAACTTTGTGTTTGTAGTGCATTGTCTCTCATCTTCTTCCCCACACATTACTCACAGCACTTAGCTTTAATTAAATAACTGGCTATAGTATTTCGTTAATCATCCACAAAGTTTTAATTAGCTAAGTTAATTTAAAAACCCAATTCACCCCCCCCCCCCCCCCCTCTTGGGTTGTCTATCTGGGCAACAAGTGGTATCAGAGCCAAAAACTCTTCCACTCAAGAGTTAAAAGATCAAAATGACAACCCCATTTGGATCTTCTCACATTGAGGGTCAGTCCACCCAAAGACCTCCTTTCTTCAATGGATCCGACTACTCATACTGGAAGGCTAGGATGAGAATATTCATCCAAGCCCAAGACTATGAGATGTGGACCATTGTAGTGAATGGCCCATACATCCCATCCATATATGTAGAGGGTGTTAAGGTACCCAAACTAGAAACGGATTGGGATGAACATGACATGAGGAAGGCACAACTAAACTCTAAAGCAATGAATGTGTTTTATTGTGCCTTAGACCGTAATGAATTCAATAGAGTTTCAACTTGTAATTCTGCAAAAGAAATTTGGGACAGACTTGAAGTGACCCATGAGGGCACGAATCAAGTCAAGGAATCCAAAATAAACATCTTGGTTCATAAATATGAACTATTTAAAATGGATTCAAATGAAACAATCACAAGCATGTTCACTAGGTTTACTGATATTGTCAATGGCCTAAAAAGCCTTGGCAAGAACTATACTAACAGTGAACTTGTCAGGAAAATCCTTCGGTGTCTACCAAGGTTGTGGGAAGCCAAGGTGACGGCGATCCAAGAAGCTAAAGACTTGAACAAGCTTCAACTTGAAGAGCTCCTTGGATCCCTGATGACGCATGAGCTTACCATGAAACAACACAATGAGGAAGAGTCCTCCCATAAGAAAAAGGTAATAGCTTTAAAATCTACTTCTTCTAACAAGGACCTGTCTTGCAGCAGCAGCAGTGAAGAGGAAGAAGATGAGGAAGATGGTGGTGAGGCACTTCTTGTGCGCAAGTTCAAGAAGTTTATCAACCACAAGAAGACGTATCATCAAAGGAGAGGTCCCTCAAATTCCTACCGCAGAGACAAAGGTAAGGAAAGGGAAAATGAGGGGATTGGGTGTTACGAGTGCAAGAAGCCGGGACACATAAGAGCAGAGTGCCCCTTATTGAAGAAGGGGAGTAAGTACAAGAAGAAGAAGGCACTTGTCACCACCCTATCGGACTCCGACGCATCATCTTCATCATCGGATGAAGAACAAGAAGAGAAGGCCAATTTCTGTTTCATGGCCAACGAAAATGAGGTAATTTCCGATACGCATTTTGATTTTACATTTGATGAACTTTATGATGCGTTCAATGAATTAATGATTGAGTATAAGAATATAAATGTTAACAACAGAGAACTAAAAGTAACTAACCAAAGTTATATTCATAAGCATGATTCATTAATTAAGGATAAAGATAATCTCACCAAAGAAAATCTAGAACTTAAGACAAGCAACCAACTCCTAATTAAGAAGACTAACACCTTAACGAAAGATATTGAGAAACTAACAAAGGAATTTTCAGATCTCAAAAACCATAAACAAGTCTTAAACAAGGATCTAACTAAAGAGCTAAATGATCTAAAAACCGAAAATCAGACATTAACTAAAGAACTAAACAAATACAAACCCTTAGTTGAAAAATTCACATATAGTTCTGAAAAGTTAAACATGATACTTAATAATCAACGAGCCGTATTTAATAAAGCGGGTTTAGGGTATAAACCAAGGAATAAGCAAAAACTTCTTAGTAACTTCTTTGTTAAAGCTGGGAAAACTAAAATTAAGAAAATAACTTGCTTTTGTTGTGGAATAGTAGGACATAAAGCAAATGCATGTAATTTTAGGAAAAGTAAAACTAAAAGAAAAAATAAAAGGGTATGGGTTCCAAAAGGAACCAACTTGACTAACCATGAAGGACCCAAGAAAACTTGGGTACCTAAGATGACATGATTTGCTTGTGTAGGAGTGTCTTGCAGCCAAGGTCAACAAAAACTGCTGGTATTTGGATAGTGGCTGTTCAAGGCACATGACGGGTGATAAAGATCAATTTTTCACCCTTGAAGCTAAGAAGGGAGGTGCTGTGACTTTTGGAGACAACAACCAAGGTCACATCATTGGTATTGGTAAAGTTCAAATCACCCCTTCTACCTTTATAGATAATGTTAGATATGTTGATGGTCTTAAGCATAACTTGTTAAGCATTAGTCAATTATGTGATAAAGGATATGATGTTATGTTTAAACCATCACTATGTATTATAACAAATCCTAATGATAATAGTTTAGTTTTTAAAGGGATGAGACGTGGAAATGTATATGTGGTAGATCTAGAAGACCTTACAAAACATAACCAATGTTTAGTTGTTAATGAAACTAAAGAAAATGATGCTAGTTGGTTATGGCACCGTAAGTTAGGTCATGCAAGCATGGACACAATAACTAAACTAGTTAAAAGAGACTCCGTGATAGATTTGCCAAAATTAAAATTTGAAAAGAACAAAATATGTGAAGCATGTCAATTTGGCAAACAATCTAGAAACTCTTTTAAATCCATAAAATGTGTCTCTACTTCTAGGCCTCTAGAATTACTACACATGGACCTATTTGGTCCAACTAGAACAACAAGCCTAGGTGGAAATAAATATGGTCTAGTTATAGTAGATGATTACTCTAGGTACACATGGGTCATGTTTCTAGCGCATAAGGATCAAGCATTTTCTATGTTTAAGAAGTTCCATAAGGAAGTAACAAATGCTAGAGAGTCCTCAGTTATAGCTATTAGAAGTGACCATGGTACCGAATTCGAAAATCAATTATTTGATGAATTTTGTAGTAAAAAGGGGATAACCCATAATTTCTCAGCACCAAGGACACCACAACAAAATGGAGTTGTGGAAAGGAAAAATAGAACCCTAGAGGAAATGGCTAGAACGATGTTATGTGAAAGTAACCTCCCTAAGTACTTTTGGGGAGAAGCCATTAATACTTCTTGCCATGTATTAAATAGAGTTCTATTAAGACCCATCATAAAGAAAACACCATATGAACTGTGGAAAAACAGAAAACCAAAGGTTAACTATTTTCATGTTTTCGGATGTAGGTGTTTTGTACATAATAATGGAAAAGATAATCTAGGGAAATTTGATCCAAAATCTGATGAAGGAATATTCCTAGGTTATTCTACAACTAGTAAAGCCTATAGAATCTTTAATAAAAGAACCCTAGTTATAGAAGAATCTATACATGTTGTTTTTGATGACTCTAGTGACATCTCATCTAGTAAGAAGGTTAATTTTGATGATGATATTGAAATACTTGAAGAAAAGATAGATGAGATGGGATTACAAGATGATAATCAAAAGTTGATTGAAGGAGAATCATCAAACCAAGAGCCTATAGTGGATCATGGGCTAACTAAAGCTTGGAGGTATGCTCATGGGCATCCTAAGGAACTAATTCTAGATGATCCATCCCAACCCGTTAGGACTAGAGCATCCCTTAGAAATTTGAATAACCATCTAGCTTTTGTTTCACACTTTGAGCCCAAACATATAGAAGAAGCCGAAAATGATGTAAATTGGATAAATGCAATGCAAGAAGAACTAAACCAATTTACTAGAAACAAAGTGTGGGATCTAGTAGAGAGACCTTCTGAATATCCAATTATAGGTACAAAATGGATATATAAAAATAAGCTAGATGAAAATGGAATTGTTATAAGGAATAAGGCTAGACTAGTAGCAAAGGATTATAATCAAGAAGAAGATATAGACTTTGATGAAACCTTTGCTCCCGTAGCTAGACTTGAGGCTATTAGACTATTATTAGCATATGCATGCTCTAAGGACTTCAAGCTATATCAAATGGATGTAAAAAGTGCTTTTCTAAATGGGTTTATTAATGAGGAGGTATATGTGGAACAACCTCCTGGTTTTGAAAATCATCAATACCCCAATCATGTGTATAAACTGAACAAAGCACTTTATGGTCTAAAACAAGCACCTAGAGCATGGTATGAGAGACTTAGTAAATTCCTATTAGAACATGAATTCTCTAGGGAAAATGTAGATACAACATTATTTCTGAAAAAGAAAAATAAGGATATGTTATTAGTACAGATTTATGTTGATGATATCATTTTCGGTGCTACTAACAATCGCCTCTGCGAGAAATTTGCTGATTTGATGCAGAGTGAGTTTGAGATGAGCATGATGGGAGAGCTGAACTACTTCCTCGGGCTTCAAATCAAACAATCTGAAGGAGGCATCTTCATCAATCAAGCCAAATATATCAAGGAGATGCTCAAGAAGTTCGATATGGAGGGAAACAAGTCAATCAGCACCCCCATGAGCTCATCATGTAAGTTAGACCAAGATGAATCAGGTAAATCTGTAGATCAAAAACTTTATAGAGGTATGATAGGTTCTTTACTGTATCTTACTGCAAGTAGGCCTGATATTATGTTTAGTGTGTGCATGTGTGCTAGATATCAGGCTAATCCTAAAGAATCACACCTAGCTGCAGTTAAGAGAATCTTTAAATACTTAATAGGAACTAAGAACATAGGGCTGTGGTACTCTAAAGAATCTAGCCTAAACTTAATAGGGTACACAGATTCAGACTTCGCTGGATGTAAGCTTGATAGAAAAAGTACCAGCGGGTCTTGTCAATTTCTAGGAGAAAACCTAATCTCATGGTTTAGCAAGAAACAAAACTCGGTTGCATTATCCACTGCAGAAGCTGAATATGTTGCAGCCGGGAGTTGTTGTGCTCAAATCTTGTGGATTAAATAACAATTAGAAGATTATGGCATTAAACAAGATAAAATCCCCATTAATTGTGATAATACAAGTGCCATAAACCTAACTAAAAATCCAATTCAACACTCAAGAACTAAACACATTGAGATAAGACATCACTTCATAAGAGATCATGTATTGAATGGTGATGTGACTCTCCAATTTGTTTGTACTGATAATCAATTAGCAGATATTTTCACAAAACCCCTAAGTGAAGAGAGGTTCAGTGTACTTAGGAGGGGATTAGGAGTGATTGACCCATCCTAGTGGGAGTTTCCACTAGATTAATTGATTTTGATGGTTAAAATGAGGTTAAAATAGAGTTTCTATTCAATGATCATCAAATCAGATCCCAACTAGGTGATTTTCCCTCATTTGGCACGGTTATAGCATGATTTTTAAGTGCGTGCCAAGGTTAGAGACGACTCGAGTAAGTTTCAGAGTCGGCTCCTAAGGGGGAGTCGACTCGCGCATTTGGGGGAGTCGACTCGCAAAGTTGGCAGCTGAGGGGGAGTCGACTCGCACATTGTCGGGAGTCGACTCGAAGTCTACAGGCGCATAAGGAGAGTCGACTCGCGCATTTTCTGGAGTCGACTCGAGGTCGAGTCGACTCGCGACTCAAGGGAGTCGACTCGCAGTCGGGATCCGACTTTTTAACCCTAGGTTTGTCGTTTCGCAAACACTTTTTCTCAAGCCGCCACTGTTCACAAAGCCCTAGAGCCGACTCCTAGGTCATCCTCGATCGTCTCCAAGCCCTTTTTCCGTCGATTCTTCGCCGGACATTGAGTTTCCGTCCGTTCCTAGGTCTTTTCAGGTCAGTCCCGAGCTTCCTCTATCGATCCTTCTTCGTTCTCTAGGTTTTCATCTCGTTTAGGTCAAGATGCCTCACAAGGGAGTTGTTAGAAAGAGGTCCCGTCCCGTGGCCGGTCCCGAGCGGCGCTCCAAGGCGCGGCACGATCCCGCGAGGCAACCTCCTCCGGATCGTTCCCCGCCTAGGGTGGTTCATGTTAGGCCGTTGGCCGGGAAGGCCGTCACCTCCGGGAGGTATGTCACTTTAGACTATCTCTCCCGGGAAGGATTCACCATAGGCGATAGGCTTAGAGCCCAGGGTCTAGAGTACTTCCTCACCTTGGACCTTCCCACCTATCCTGGCCTAGTTCAAGAGTTCTACAGTACCGTCCATCGGGGAGATGGAGGTATTGAGGGCACGGTATTAGGTGTCCCATTGCGTGTCACAGAGGACCTCATTGCCCATATCCTCCACCTTCCATTAGTAGGGGTGGCTCCTGCACATCCTGAGGATAGATTTGAGGCCCTTACGATCGTCTTAGGGCATCCACCTCAGTCTCCCCTAGATGAGGTATCTGCTAGCTCACTTCCTATTGAAGTGAGAATCCTTTTGAGCATTCTGTCCAGGTCCATCTTCCCTAAGACAGGGAGATTTGATTTTGTGAATGAGAGGGACCTAGCTATTATGTCTTACATTCTTCAGGACACCCCGGTCAACTTTTCCAAGCTCATTTATAGGTATATGTGTGAGCCCCTGGATAGACCTAGGCTCTTCCTCCCATACGGAATGTTATTCACTCTTCTCTTTAGGCAGTACGAAATTTCCATTCCTGAGAAGGAACCCTCTCGTGCCTTGCGATGGACTGATCGCTTGGGTACGGGGACCATGCACAGGATGGGATTTCGGAAGAGAGAAGGGATCTGGGTTAGGAAGTCCACTCTCACCGCTCAGACCACCAGACCATCACCCAGTCCTGAGCCAGATTCTGACTACCCAGAGTCCCCAGACCATCCAGACCTTCCATCCACTCCTCCTGCTCCTACCACCTCTGCCGGACCTTCCTCCTCAGCTCCACCATCTATGGAGGTCCGTATTGATCCAGAGCAGCTCCGGGAGCTGCGGCAGGAGATCGTCCGAGATTTGAGGGACGAGCTGCTCCGGGAGCTCCGAGGTTCCGTGCCAGCTCCCACTCCTGCACCCACTCCATCCTCAGCACTGGTCCCATCCTTGACAGCCGTGACAGACATGACGGCTGAGGTGCGGCAGGAGATCTACAACATTAGGACCCTGGTGCAGGCCCAGTTCCACAGCATGAGCGAGGTCACGAGCACCACGAGGAGGATGCGGGATGACATCCGCCGTGACATGCACACCACCACCGAGGGGGCCGAGCGCTTGTCGAATGTGCTCATCGACAAGCTGGACGCACTTCAGACCTCGGTGACTAGGCTTCAGACGTCGGTGACTGAGCTCTCCACTACACATAGCAGAGCCACCACGTCTATTATCACGCAGCTGGGCCATGTTACAGAGGCAGTCGCCCTCCTCATGGAGCAGAGCCGATTGAGAGGAGGAGTCACATCCTCGAGAGGAGGAGCTACATCCTCCAGAGGAGGAGATGTATCCTCGAGAGGGGGAGCTACATCCTCCAGAGGAGGAGATGTATCCTCGAGAGGGGGAGGCACATCCTCGAGGAGGTCATAGATGATTTTGAGTTGTGTTTTGTCTTCTTTTGTATTGTTCTTGCTTTACCTATTGTATGCTCAAATGTATTCACCTTCATATCAATACAATGAGTAGACATCTTATCTTCATTTCTGTGCCATTTGATGATTGACTGTGCCATTTGTGCCATTGATTGTGTGTGATTACCTCCTTTTTGGTATGATGACAAAAAGGGGGAGAAATGTGTAAAATATGTAAAAGGGGAGAAATATTAAAAAATATGTAAAAGAAATCAATGGAAATAAATAAAACGATAAACTCTTAAAAACACACATAGATTCGGTACCTCGAGGCTCATTATCTCTCTTTTGGGGCTCCTAATGGAGTAATCTCCAGAATCTATTCAAGGGATATTCGGAGATTAGCTGAATCCTACTCAAGAACAAATTGACAGATTTTCCCTCTAAAAACAAAAATTTTAGTTCAAAAATTTCAAAGCATTAAAAGGAAATTCAGAAAATCAAAACATAGTTGAATGCATATGTTGAGGGGGAGAATCTGAATTTTAATCAAGCTAAATCATTAATGTCATATAAGCCAAACAATTGATTGCAGAATATGAAGGCTTATATAATTCCAAATGAAAGGGGGAACTTTAACTCCGAAATTTAATGTTTCACTCCTTTCAAACTTGGATAAATTAAATTATCAAGACATTTGAATTCATTTATGGAGTTTATTTCATTATTTACTGAGCAACTCATTTTACATATACTCAAAGTTTTGTCATCATCAAAAAGGGGGAGATTGTGGAGTGATCGATTAAAACCCCGTTTGATTTTGATGAGCTCAAAGCATTTGAGTATATCTTGTGATTACTAATGAATTCAATTGAGTGTTTCAGTGAAAATCCTGTCCAAGTGTCTCTAGACTTGGTTCATAGCATTTTGGATAAGTTAAGAAGTCTGCATGAACCAATGTCTGAGATACGAGTCGACTCCCGAGTTTCACGAGTCGACTCCAAGCGTATCAAGGTCACTGGCACGAGCTCGAGTCGACTCCTGATCAGTACGAGTCGACTCCGACTGAAAACAGACAGAAGGACAGAAGAGCAGTTTTTCAGGTCTGAGATTCGAGTCGACTCCAGTGGAATGCGAGTCGACTCCCAGCGGTACACACAGAAAAAGTCAGAGAGCGTTTTATGGACTCTGAGATTCGAGTCGACTCCAGTGGAACGCGAGTCGACTCCCAGCGGTACACAAAGAAAAAGTCAGAGAGCGTTTTATGGACTCCGAGATTCGAGTCGACTCCCGCAGTACGCGAGTCGACTCCGAGACTGTGCGACCATCGACAGACATAAGACCATGTTACTGCCTCTGAGATTCGAGTCGACTCCCAGACAGCTCGAGTCGACTCCAAGACAAGCTTCACGTCAAAAGGCAGAGACCAACTTTCGGAAACTGAGAGCCGAGTCGACTCCAAGGAAGTTCGAGTCGACTCCAAGACTGGATGAGCCAAAAGACAGAGAATCGGGAGTTCGGGCTCTGAGATTCGAGTCGACTCCCAGGACAGTCGAGTCGACTCGAGTGGACAAAATTCAAATTTGGATCCACGGACTACAGAGGATGAGCCGACTCCAAAATTGCCAGGTCAGCGCCAGAAGTTGGCGAGTCGACTCCGGGTCAAGACGAGTCGACTCCCAGTCAAGACGGCAACTTTAATTCAAACTGGGAACAGTTGCCGAGTCGACTCCGGAAAAGCTCGAGTCGACTCCTGCTACAGCCGAGTCGACTCCTGATCGCGCGAGTCGACTCCAACCCACCAACGGTCACATTGTCAGGCTGCGCAGAGTGTGCAGAACGGCCAGAAAAAGCAGAGTAACGGCTAGTTTCCGTGGGGGTTGACTTAAATAGCCACAGAAGACTGTAGCAAGGTAGAGAACATATATTCCACTCCTAGCATTCAAGTCTTCAAGCTCTCTAAGTGCTCTTCAACGAGAAAAAGGGAAGATCTGCATTTACTGCTCCACCAACATCTTCCCAGCATTCAAAGCTTCTTCCTCCTGCTTTCAAGTCGATCACTCTTTCAAGAGGAGACCGGAGTTCCAGAAGCCACACCTCTTCACCATCTTAAAAGCGTTTGAGGGCTTCTAACTCCTTTACGATTATATTATTTTAAATCTGCTTTTTGAGAAGCTATTTTCTGTTTTCTTCTATCTCGTGTATTTACTTGATTCAATCGGGGGATTGAATCAAGGGGATTAAGGTTGGTTGGTGAGCCGGTTTAAAACCAACGAGTGTAAGGGTTTGATTGTGAGCCCGGGAAAACAATCGGGGTTGGTTCTAGTCGGTGAGCCTGGAAAAACCGACCGAGTTCGTTGTGAGCTCGTAAAACAACAAGTTCGGTTGTGAGCTTGCAAAACAACCGGCTGTAATCCAAGGGGGTTATAGTGAAATTCCCAAGTGAGACTTGGGGAGTGGACGTAGGAGCAAGGGTTAGCTCCGAACCACTATAAAACTTTGTGTTTGTAGTGCATTGTCTCTCATCTTCTTCCCCACACATTACTCACAGCACTTAGCTTTAATTAAATAACTGGCTATAGTATTTCGTTAATCATCCACAAAGTTTTAATTAGCTAAGTTAATTTAAAAACCCAATTCACCCCCCCCTCTTGGGTTGTCTATCTGGGCAACACAACTATAAGTTAATTTTAGATCAATTGCACCCTAAAGCCATAGTATAATTGCTCTAGCTTAATTTTTTCACTGCTTTACTTGTAATTGCCTAGAGCTTAAGTAAATAACATCTTATTATTCCGTTGCATTCTATTTAAAGTAAAAATTAGGGAACATAATTTTTAGAAAACCCAATTCACCCCCCCCCCCTCTTGGGTTGTCACCTTGGGCAACAGACTTGCTCCCTGACCTCGGTAGCTCGCCGCTCGGCCTTGTTGGCCCTCTACGTGGCCTGGGATAACCTTGTAGAAAGCTCCATTGCCCTCGAATCGGTAGCTTGAGGGCCTCCCTTGTTGCGCATAGTTGGGCCTCCTTCATTTTTGCCTAGGCCTATGTGGTCGAGGAATGAGCTTCCGCCGATCTAATCACATCCTCAGTTGACATTGCCTTCACCCCGGCCACCTCAACGACTCTTCGGTAGCTTTCTATTTCTCCTTGAGAGCCGAGCAATGCCTTGAGAACCTCGCAGCCAATCATTGCATCTTGCTGACCACAAGGGCATGCTAGAAAGGGGAACAAGAGTCAATAACCGAAGGAAAAACTATATGATAGTTTGTGACTCGGAGGCCTACTTGAATGACTGTGGTGAAAGCTTCATTGAAGAACTCGGAGAAGCTAACAGAGTGCATAGACTCCAGGTCAGCTGGGAGCTATAGGGCCTTGACCAACTCCATCGCCACCCCGGAGTCCATCAGAGTCAAGTCTGACTCTCGGATAGACTAGCATGGGGCACAGTCTGGAGTAGAAGGGCACTCCTAGTGGATGAATGAGCTTGGACTGGACCGAGCCAGGCCATGGACCTCGGGGGCTGAATCCTTGTTGGTGACTATGGGGCAGACTCAGCAGCGATGGCCGAATAATACTCCCCTTTGCCCTTCGAAGAGGACTCCCCCTCAGCCTTTTCCTCTAGGGGACCTTGACCTCAGTGGCAGCAGTTGAAGAGAACTTACCCCTTAGCCTTTTCCTCCTAGGGAACCTCAACCTCGGCAGCAGTGGCCGACTTCATATTCATTTTCTTCCTCTGACGAACAAGCGTGATGTTGGTCTTCAAAGCGGCGAGAATTGTAAAACTAGGGACAAGGTCAAAAAGGAATGCAACAAGGCGGAAAGATGGAGGAAGAGTTCAAGAGGAGCTTACCTAAGGGGTTAGTTGGGCTTAGTCCGATATTAATTAGAGTCTCCTTAGACAACAGCTCCTTCAGGGCAGAAATCTTGGATCGAGATACTAGAATCTTGTCCAAGGCCCTTTGATCGCCACTGGACAACCTCAGGGGTCGATTTAGGTCGGTCCGAGGCGCCCTCCAGATGGTCTCAAACCCCACGACTACTCGAAGTGAACAAAGAAAAACTTTTCTTTCCATCCATGGATGGAAGAGGGAGTACTCGAATCAGCTGGTGATCATTCTGAGGAGAAAAGTGCTACCAATTGCTGCCTTGAGGATGCTTTCTCATAGTGAAGCACTCTCGAAAGAGGAAAGTCGAGGCTTGGATGCTTCAGAGAAAACAAAGAGAGAGGAAGCCGACCAGGACCCGCCAGGAATTCAGAACCAATTGGGTCAGGACAAGGCTATAGACCCTCATTTGCTTGACAAAAAAGAGGTGGAAAGGTAACCTCAGCCCGACCCGCAAAGTCTCTTCATATAGGCTGATAAGGAGGGTGTCGAGTAACCCGATCACTAGGACCACGAGCTCAAAGACAAACTCAAGAGGAACAAAATGATAGGCTCGAACAAGGTCCATCTCCTCTTGTGTGAGGGTGGGCACCTTGCGGTCTAGGCCGATTAAACCCCAGACATAGTCGAAGGTGACGGTTGCCAAGACTAGGGAGAATGGTCCGAAAACCAACTCCCTTTTGAGGTGTTAACCTCACTATCGCTCATGGCGGGAGAAATAAAGAAGAAAACAAAGAGAAAGATAAAGAAGAGGACAAGGAAGTGAGAGAAAAGATAAGGAGAATGGCTAGGCAGCCAAAAGAGCGAATACCTACCGAAAATGGAGCATAGAGGACGCCGGAGCTGGAGACAAAAGACTTTGCTGGAGCACCACCCGAGATCCTGGACACTCGAGCATTCAGGCGAAGGAGTAAGCGAATTGAGAGTGGAGGCTGATGGTTGGGGATGCCCTTATATATAGTCGTGAGTGGCCTTAATCGAAGCGTCGATTCGACTACTAGGGTAGATCATGCCATGTGTCAGCTTGGGACATGATGCGACGATTTGCTAGGATAACTGCAGTAATGACGTCTCGAAGAAAACCCCACAATGATGACGCCTTGAGACAACCTAGATATGGCGATGCTTTGAGAAGACAAATTAACACATTTATTACCCATGATGAAAATCTCGTCCTCGATTGAAGCGGCGACTTGACTTCCGCCGTTTGAACCGAAAGGCAGTTTGGTCTCGAAAGTAGGGGGTATGTGTGGGGAGAAATATTGGACACCTTGAGTTTAGGGCAGACCTACCCCTTTTACCTCTAACGTAAGCCGAGGAGAATAACCTCGGCCTCATCCGTGGAGCCGACCAATAGAATTGAGCTACCTTGGCCCCGGCTAAGGAGCCGATCAGCTAAAGAGTCATTAGCCGAAGAGAATAATCAACACATGTTGATAAGGACTGATAGTTCCAACAACCGACAACTCTGGCAGTCCGCAGTCGTGGCAGCACTCCGACCCGTGCCCCTCCAACACTGCCCGCCACCCATGCGAACTAGCATCCATGCCTCTGTCGTGCTACCGACCATTACCTGGTCATCATTGCATGTCGCATTAGGCTAGGTAACGACAAGATGGGCTCTCTTATGTAAATAGACACATTGGGAGACCTCAAGTATGCATGCAATACTACTCATAGAGACCACACCATGCAGAAATCTCTTCATTCCATACTCTTACCTCCTTATTCTGACTTAGGCATCAGAGGGTCCCCTCCGAAAACTCTTCAGCAATCGGAGTTTTTGCAGGCCACGTCTGGAGGAGATACACCCCTATACCCCGGCCAGCTTGCTCAGCTCGTCTTCAGCCGACCTCCGTGTCGTCCGAGCTGTACTCCGACCTCAGCCCAGATTCGGCGGCAACAAAATCCTTCAAATGCTTAATTTTTGCCATGACTGAGGATGTCTTGACCCATAAATAGCTATAATGACATTAAATATGAATTTCTATGTGATCATACAAATATCATGCAATCCGTTACCTAGTTGATAAAAGAAGCACATGAAGGTGCTGTTTGGTTGCTAGTTTTGCGGATTTTTTTCCCAAAAATCATAATTTTGTAAATATATTTTGCTAAAATAATTTTATTATATTTGTTCCTCGGCAAGAGGAACTGATATTTAATAAAATTTTAAAAGATTTGGGAGAATCTACCTAAATTCTGATTACCAAAATATGGGAGAGCTTGTTTAAAGAAAAACATGAACCCTATGTATTTCATAAAATCTATTTTTCTTCTTCTACAAGATGGAGAAAAATGTGGATCCCTATGTATTTCATAAAACCTATTTTTCTTCTTCCACAAGGCATCTAATTTTGTTAAAATCATCAAATTTTTTTTCTAAATAGCCACTTTGATAAAATTCTGAAAATTTTGGTTTTAGAAATAATATTTTTACTAAAACTGTCCAATCAAACAGTGTCAAAATCAAATGAATTTTAACAGAAGCCACTTTTCTAAACCCACAAGCACTTTCTAATAAGAATATTTTAAGCTACACATGTTATTCTAACAGCAATGTGAATTGGCTCAGTGAATAATAATGTTGTCCAACCATATTTGCCATTTAAAACATGTTTAGGTGCACAATCCATGAATGTGATCTCAAATCAGTTTCCTCGAAGAATGGAAGAGATCTCAGAGTACATGCATGCATGTCAAATCATTTTAATTAAACACTAAATCTGAAATGTTTGCTTGTCAATGCAACCAATTTATGTTCTGGACATGAAAGATGTAGATTTTTTTAAAAGAAAAGGCATAATCTCTCCTAGCCAAGCCTATCCAAGAATAGCTAATTCCCTTAAATACGTGGTATATTTTGCTAACCTAAATAAAATTTTAGATTATACCAAAATAATAATTTCATATATTAAATACTGATCTAAATTAAATTATAAATAAAAATTTATTAATATATTAATTTTATATATGTTTACAATTAAAACGACACAGAACAAGAAAAGACGCGCCCAAAGCATATGGGATGGAGACAGTGCCGGCTCGGGCCTTAGGCGACTGAGGCAGTCGCCTAAGGCCCCCGACCCGGGGAAGGCCCCCATCCCACCGCACTTTTTTTTTTTTTATTTAATGCATAGGCTGATAGCCTGATAGGCATCATAGCTTTCAGTTTCAGCCTTTCCGAAAGCTAGCTAGTCCTAGCTGGGCAGTGGGCGATGGCTACCAGTACCGGGCTACGCCGCTACCGTGCATCCCCTTCGTCCTTCGGCGTCTCCCCGACGACAGGCTGGCTGGGCAACGACTACGGCAGTTGACAAATGACAAGCAACGGGATTTTTCTCCCCCCTTCTCTCCCCCTTCTCAGTTCTCTGTCGCCGGTGCTTTCTTTTTTATTGGTTCAACCTTCTCCCAAATCCCAATCTCCCGTTCTCTGGTTCTCGGCGGACTCGGCAGACTCAGAAGCTCGATTCTCAGTGCTCCGAAGTCCCTCTCCAGGCTCCACTGCAGCACGCCAGCACCGCTCCATCTTTCCTCGCCGACGCCGTCCTCGGCTCCTCTGACAGTCCGACTCCGAGCCTCCGACCTCCGAGGCTCCATATCTCCACCGTCCTCGCCCCTCGGTGACTCGGTCCTCCTCCTCAGCTCCAAGAAGGCAGAACCCGGCGAGTGGCGAGCCGCCGGCCGGATCTCCTCTCCTGCTCTTGGACCGCCGGCCGGATCTCCTCTCCTGGCCGACGTCGCCATCCTCGGCTCCCCCGTCCTCCAACCTCCGAGCTCCGGATCTCCTCTCCTGGCCGACGTCACCGTCCTCGGCTCCCCCGGAGCCTCCGGCCGACGGAAGATCCGGCGAGTGGCGAGCTGCCGGCCGGATCTCCTCTGAGAGGAGTCCTCTCCAGCTCTCCTCGCCGTCCTCGGCTCCTCCAACTTCCGGGCTCCGGGCTCCGCCGCTTCGGCCTCCTCGGCAGCTCGGCTCCGCCGCTCCGGTCCACCGTCCTCGGTAGTCGGTCCTCCGTGAGCATCCCACATTCCCACTGATCCCAGCCTCCCACTCTCCCAGGCAGTGGTGATCGGTGAGACATTTCTATTGTTTTTTATTTAGTCAAGACTGTCAAGTTAGATGATTGTCCTCTGTTAGCTTCTAAGCTAGTTTACTAATTTTAAAATATTTTTATACTTATTAAAAAAATTTATTATTTAAATAATAATAAAAAAGGCCTCTTCTAATGAGTTCGCCTAAGGCCTCCAAATGTATTGGGCCGCCCCAGGATGGAGAAAAACCAGCAACCACCAAGAGAGGGAGGGAGAGGGAGAGGGGGGGGGATGGTTGTTGAGGTAGCAGTGAAGATATTGATTGGAAATTAAAACGTGAGAAAGACTCAGGTAAAACTTTCTAATCTTTTAATATTGTTTTATTAATTTTATCAAATTTAAATTTTCTCGGTCCTGCCCCCATGGTGTAGGAAGGACATAGACAGATTTCAATGCAGAGGTGATGCATCATTAGAAGATCGCAAAGCGAAAAGACAGGCCCTGTCCTTTTTTTTTTTTTTTCTTCCTGATGCATGGCGATGTCCTGCTGTTTATGGTTATCTAATCCTCGCCTGAGAATTCTCTCTCACGGTCTCACCCATATATAATAGGTATTTCTTTTTCTCCCTTCCCTCACCCAATCAAGACAGAAGAAGGACTAGACCTTTCTCCGGGGGGTGGACATTGAACAGTACTTTATGGAGGCGCACACTTACCGGTCAATCGGCTTTCATTTTTATTAGATGATCCAATTTCACGACTAAAAACATTAATTATGTATAAACTTTGATTAACTATGTATCAAAATATATTAAATATGCACTAAGCTAGATTAACTGTGATCAAACTTTATATACTATATGATAAAAATTTAACGGCTTAGAAAAAGACTTAACTATGTATCAGGCTATATAAAATATATTTTAAATTTTATTTAATGTGTACATAATATAAAATAAACAGATTTCTATCTGCGCCTTTTACTCTTTTTTTTCCTTGGCCAGTTGGCCCCTTCACGCAGCCCCGCATCATCACCGATGTCCTCATACGTCTTCCTTTTATTCCATGCACCACATCCATCCATCCGGCATCTCTCTCTCTCTCTCGTCTGTCTATCTACTGCACATTTATCGTTTATATACATAATATATGTATGTTGGTGGGATGCTGTTATGGATGCAGGCGGGAGTACTTTTAGGACCTCTTGGGTTGTCACGCAACCAAGACCTCATGGCACGTACGGTTGTTCCCCTACAAGTCCATCTCTTCTGCTGCATGTCTTGGCCTACCATGGCATCATATTCAAGCTCTTTGTCATGAACGCCAAGACGGACCCGGCCATCATAATGTGGTCGGGGAAGAAGGTCGTGGTGGTAGGCCTTGTCAGCCTAGCTCCTTGCGCCCTCCGGCATCATGGTCGACCTCGGCTACTTCCTGCTCTACCTTGACGTCGCCCCCAACTCCTCCATCATCATCATCATCACCCTCCTCATTAGCACTAGCTCCTTCCTTGTCGTCTCCGAGATCCTCGAGGAGATCAACCTCATCAACACCGAGCTTGGCCGCCTTGCGATGTTGTTGTCCATGATCGACAATGCCGCTGGCTTGTTCGCCATCACCCTCTATACCTCGCTCAACAGGGAGAAGCCGCTGCAATCCATCAAGTTCGTGGGCTGTTGGGTGCCATCATCGTCTTTGCCCTTTTCATCTTCCGCATCTTTCCTTGTGCGAGGAGTTTAACCCTCCACCACCATTTTGGTAGGATCGTACGAGCATCTTTAGAATTTTAAAAAATAAAAATCGCCATTAGGTACCGAGAATTACAATTAGCAGAATTTCTAGACTAAAATGGTAGTTCCGATCAATAAGAACTTTCTACTATACCATAGTTATCCAGAGGATGAAAAATTAATATACGCAAATAATTATAATATTTTATATTTTTATTATTATATTATCCTATAAATATAATATTATATTTTATTATATTATAATATATCGATATGTTATATTATATAATATTAAATTATATAATATTACTATGCTATAGTATACAATATTATATTACTATATTATATTATAGAAATATTATATTATATTATATATTTATATATTTATATATATTATATTTTATTATGCTATGGTGTATAATTCTATGTAATGTTTTTTTTGATTATTTTGTTATACTAAAAATATTTTCTCAATTTATTTACTAAAAACATATTAAAATTTTATGGCATTTTAAAAATATATTTACTAAATAATAAATAATTTTTTATACAAATTCTACCTCAAGCTCTGCTTTCAAAAACTCTGTTATTAATCGCTGTGCCAAACTGACCTAATTAGTAGCTCTTTGGTATAACTTTCTCATCTAATTTTTGGATGCAAAAGTTCCAACCTAATCCGGTGGTCCCCCCCCACCCCGCGCCTTGCCTCCTTTGCGGTTGCTCCCCCTTTTTCTTTTTTGGTAAAAGCAGCTACTCATATCATATAACTCTAACATGAGTACATCACGGAAAAGTAAGAAATATAAAGGAAAGGGAACATCTGAAGCAGACGTCCAAAGAAAATCCCCGGAATGCTAGGCAACATAGGAGGCTACCCAGTCTGCTGCCTTATTCGTCTCCCTAAACGCATGTGCTGCCTGAAAGCCGCCCATCACCTGAGCCATCCTGCGAGTCTCCCGGGTAAGGGATGACCATCACCAAACCTATCCGCCCCTTGGATCCAATCGATCACAATGGAGGAGTCTTCCTTGAGGTATACCCGTTCGGCGCCAAATACCAACCTCGCATATGATATACTCTCCCAGGCTGCCCGCAGCTCAACCCCGACTACTGTAAGCCATCGCGTTGTCGTCCTCCTCTTGCTATCATCCTACCAAGATGGTTCCTGATCACAAAACCAACCCCTTCAGTCACACCATCCACTGACCTACTACCGTTGAAGTTTACTTTGAGATAGTCAAGGGGTGGGGGTACCCAAGAAACAAGGGCAAACCGGGGCGCTGAAACAGCGTGAAGAGTACCCCAGGTGTCCCTAGCCATTCTAGAAGAAAATACATCGGCAGCCACCAAAACCTCCCTCGCATGTATCAC
The DNA here is from genome assembly GCF_051530095.1 of Phoenix dactylifera. Classification (NCBI taxonomy): domain Eukaryota; kingdom Viridiplantae; phylum Streptophyta; class Magnoliopsida; order Arecales; family Arecaceae; genus Phoenix; species Phoenix dactylifera. The sequence goes on from NC_143191.1 coordinate 14,133,119, forward strand.
CACTCTATCCACCACCATCCTCGGAGACATCCTCCTCCCTTCAAACAGGCCGGCTTTCCTGTCCAACCAAATGTAGTAGGACAAGTATGGCATCATAATCCCTGCCTCTGCAGACCAAGGGCTCCGCATAGAATCTCTCAGCATGCGAGTCAAGTCATGCACTCAAACCACCGCGTCGGGTAGTGGAACCGGTGACCTCCTCCATATCTCTCGGGCTCTAGGGCACTGCAAAAAAATATGTTCGGTGGTCTCCTCAACATCTACACAAGCCTGCCAACACTGAGAGATCCGCATACTATGCTGAACTAACAAACTCTTGTTGGAAGACAGCCCCAAGCCACCTTCCAGATGAAGAGCGCCACACGAGAATGAATCCGCAACCTCCATATTGAACCACTCTCAATCTGTCGAGCTGGCTCCGTACTGAACAGGGTGTGAAGATCTCTCGCTCGCACCCGCGACCGTCCTGTCGGCGTCCATATTAGCCTGTCAGACTCCCTCCGATAGGTACCGGCAGAGTCAAAACCAATTCTGCCAACTGCTCCCCAAAAGTATCCCGAATCAGCTCCTCCCTCCAACCACCCCCCTCTGAGTCCGGTAAATCGCTCACCCTGCAGCCTGCTAATCTCGCCAAATCCACCATGGTCGGCATACGGCACATCGGCTGCTCGGTCACCAAACTATCCCCCAGTACATCGATAGATCGACCGTTACCAATGGCCCATCTGATCTTCGGAAGCACCACCGCAGCTCTGACGCACATCTTTCTCCAGACCGGAGAGTGGTGACGCCCAGCTCGCACACTAGGTACCAAGGCTCCGTACTTGGCCCTCATTAGCGAGGACCATATACTCTCTAACTCCAGCACAAATCTAACTGCATGTCTGGCCTCTAGGGCCTCCCGTCTCGCCACCAGGGACTGCATCCCCAGCCCTCCAGATCCGGTCGGCTGACACACAACCTCCCAAGCCACCAGATGGATGCCACCTCTACCACTGCTCCTCCCCCATATGAAATTCTTAAAAAGCTGCTCAAGGGACCTCAAGACCGCCACTGGAATGATGGCGTTAGAGAGTAGGTAGATAGGAACCGAAGTAAGAACTGATTGAACAAGAGTGATTCTATCCATTATAGAAAGTGTATGCACCTGTCATCCCTCTAATTTTCGTCTAATGCTAAGCTCAAGAGCAGTGCAGTCCCTACTCCGAAGCCGCCGGCCGAAAATAGGGATCTCCAAGTATGTCATAGTGCCTTCCTGCTCTCCCACTTTCAGAATATCTAGTATAGAGTGCCTCACCGCCAAACTGGTTCTCGGGCTGAAACTAATAACGGGCTTGATTAGATTGACCCGATGTCCAATACTGCACAATAATTTCGAAGAATATGACCTATAACCCGGGCCGCCTGCGGTCGCTCCCTTCTCCATCACTTCAGCCCCAAGGTCACTCTCCTTTCCCGAACTTCCCTGCACATCCGTCAACCAAAAAATCCGGCAAAAGAATGTTGGATTCTATCGAGCTCTTCGGTGGTTCTTGCCTGCGGAGGCCTCAAAATCTCGTCTCGACACCGGCTCGTATCAAGAACGTTGCCACTAGGCCCATGGCTATTCTGGGATTTCCTGGTTTGAACTCGGGGAAGAGCGGGGCGCTCTTCTGCAGAGCCCTCGATGCGAAGGCGGTGGAAGGGGAGGTGTTCTCGGTGACGTCGTCGAGCAAGTCGGATGTGGATTACCTTGGTGAGAGCACCAAAGGGGATTTGAATGTCAAGCAAGAACACCTGGAGGCATTCGGTGAGTTTGGGACCGTTAAGTTCATCTTTTTCTGTATGGTTCTTCCATTGTGTGAGGATGGATTTCATATTATTTGATTAATATGTTGTGTCTTTTAGTAATATTCTTCCAATCTCGGCTCATATGGACTGGTTTGATTCCTTTTGGGTGCAAGGTTCGCTTCTTGTCTGACGTTTTTCCCGAACCAAAAAGGAATTCAGTTGCCTTTTGTTTGATTCATGCTAGAAACAATTCTCACTTATAATCATGGTGGTTGCTGTGATGTTCGAGCCAGTTAATCTGTTAAAACTTCGTTTTTTGTTGTATGGGGTCGAATAGATGTTCTTGAGAAGATGGAAATTTAGTAACATTAATCTTCTCAGAGTTTCTCAGCGCTAGTTTGCTCTAGGGTTGAATCCATCTGATTATTATTATTATTATTATTATTATTTCTGGGGAAACCTTTTCAAAGTTTTTGGATGACCCTGATGATGATTCATTAATGATTATGTATGGTAATTACTATCTGAGACTTTTTGGGAGTTTTACAAAGTGTTAGGTGAGGGAGCAAGGCGTTGCATAACGCTTTTCTATTTGTGGCATGAAGGAAACTTGGAAGCAATATTCACCCGGGGAAGCCTTTGTCTCGAATGATTGGTCACTTTTTATTGGTTTCTTTTGTAGGGTTGGATGGTCAGGCAGCCTTGGATGGCCCGATTGAAGAGATAGCCAGGATAGAAGCCAAAGAAGCAGAGACATTACTTACCGAGTTGGGAATTGCGGTACAATTCCACTATCATTTCTAGGCTGTTTGGTAAATATGTAGTTCTTTACTATTTTTATGAGATCTATTTGTTTTTTTTAATTTTACTTTTACTTTTTTCACTCAGGAGTAGAAAAACATATTTTTGGAATATTTGTTTGGTCTTTCATGAGCCTTTTGTGTATTCTCCTATACTTTCATTGCTTTGCAGAAATGTGACGGATCAAGGCTTAAAGTCCTGTTGAAAATGAAATCAATCCCGAATATGTTTTTCCATAGCGGGTCATACCACCTCATATTGGGTGTACCGTACTATACCAATAGTGAATTAATACTCAGTATCGAGCATCAGTACTAAGCTCCGACTTATACCAAAACTAAACCAAAATAATACCTGTATGGGTATCGAAATCAGTACTGCAAACCATGATCTTGAAGGGATTTCTTTCATCCAAAACCAAGTCCACAGTTGGAGCAGATTTTGTATTCCATCAAAACTAACTAATAGGGACAAAAATAATGGTTTTTTGTTTTAATTATCTGCATTACTTCAATTCTATAATTTTGGGAGGCACTTCCATTAGACTAGACTTGAACTTTGCAACTTTTGAGAATATCTGGAAGCACTTTAAGTTATGTTCCGAAGAGATTTAGAGGAAAAGTAATTTGTTTACATAGGTATGGTAACTGAGATCTCAAATTTTATCAATATTTGTGTTATATGTTAGGTTACCATTTCTTTTTGAAGTGTTTCTATATGAAACCACCTGTGCAATATATTAAAGGCCTGAAACAATATAATAGATTTTGGAATGATGTCTAAATTTTTATAGTTGATTGATTTTGATTTTCAGTGTATTTATTTGTCTTATTTTTAGTTGATTTTGTTGAATTTCTTTATAATTTGCAACAAAATTTTTTGAAACTTGAGCAAAGCTGCCTAAATTGTCAAAACAGAACTCCTTTTAACCCTGAAGTACAATTTTCGAATCTTCAATGATGCCATTTTGCATGGGAATCTTGTTTAGTCACTTCTAGTAGTGTTTCACTTTTTGTCGTGGTCAACTATCTGTAATTATTTGCTACTGATTTGGTTTTCTCATCTTGCATATTCGTATGGCTAGACTCAATTTCTATTTCACACTGACCTTCTTCACAAGAAACTTATAGAGCAGTGCCTCTATGTTGTGCCTTTTTGTTCTTTCTTGCTGAAAGAGTTCATGTAGATGTATTTTTCCATCATGCCTACTCCTTTATTTGATAGTTTAATGATATTTGGATCTAAGAAGCTTTTTCCTCTGGCTACCTCTAAGAGTTACAATGATGTTGCTGGTCCAGTACTCTGTTTTTCTTCTTTTCATTCTTGGTATGATTGACATGGCATTCTTTCCGATTTTATTCCTTGTATGTGCAGATGCATACTGAAACAATTTTCAATAGATTTGTGTATCTCTGCTGAAATTTGATCTCTTTTCTTATAACTCACCGAGGAAATAGCTTTTTATTAATTTTGGAAATATTTTGAATAATAGACATATATTGCGTAATTTGCACTATTCTACACAATATAATCAAGATGTGTAACATTTCTTCTATCTAACATAATATTGAATGCAGGATCCTTTTTCGTTAAGACATTCTCCTCGTGGTATATTCTGTAGCAGGACTCTAAATCTCCGGTCAATCAGTGCCATTGGTTATGACATGGACTATACATTGGTACACTATAATGTAATGGTAATTAATCATTACCTCATCAATTTTCTTGGGCTTTTTAAATGGACACTGTCCTGATGAAATCATCATTGCAGCTCAAGGTGGGTGAGATCTTATTTAATTGTTTCCTTTCTGATAGGCTATTATCAACAGCATGGACCCAAAAGTACAGATAATGGCGGAGACTCTTGAGAATTAGATTCTAAGAAATGTTGTAGGTTATATGCTGAGTAGGTCTTGATTTTAATAAATATCTGATCTAGAGTGATCTCAGAATAACATTTGTTGATAATAAACTTCCTTTAATTCATCTAATCTCATGCAATATACCTGTGACTAAGTGAGATCCATGTAACTGCAAGAGTAGTGTTTGTTCTTTTAAGAACTGTAAGAGCAGTGTTAAATTGCAAGTGTTTATTGTTGCAATATTAAATAATCATTTTATTCTATAGCTTAGAACCAAATTGCTTCTCAAGTAACCAAAACCTTTTATGGAACTTGTATGAAACTTTGATCACTGTGTTAGTGTACTTGCAGGCCTGGGAAGGGCGAGCATATGATTATGGAATGGCCAACCTTAGGAGCATGGGTTTTCCAGTAGATGGCCTTGAGTTTGATCCTGATTTGGTAATCTTTCTAAATAAACATATTAAATTAGGCCCCGTTTGGGAGAGCTATTAGCAGTAGAGTTTTTGCAAGTAGAGCTTTTAGAAGTAGAGCTTTTGGAAGTAAAGCTTTTATAAAAAGCTGTTTGCTATTTGGTAACTAGATTTCTAAAGTGCTATGGAACTTTAACATGTGTTTGATAAACAAACTAAGAAAGTACTTTTGGTATGACAAAATGACTATAAAGGACATTATATAGTATTATACAATAGAGCATAATAAAATATAATATGTATTAATACATATATATATATGATATAGTATAATATTAATATAATGAAATATAATATTATTATAATATAGTAATATAATATTGTATACTATAGCATAATAATTTAATATAATATAAAATTATTTAACATAACATATCAATGTATTATGACTTAATATAATATAGTAATAAAGGTATAAAATATTATAATTATTAGCGCAAATTAATTTTCCATCCTCTCGATAACTGTGGTATAATATAACATAATATTAAATTATTTAACATAACATATTAATGTATTATAATATAATATAATATTATATTTATAGTATAATATAATAATAAATGTATAAAGAGACATTTTGTATACTTATTATATTTTATTATGAGTATGTTGGTCAAAAAAAATATTATAACTCAAAACAACTTTCCAACAATTTCTAAAAGTACTTTTTTGGAGAAGCTCGAAAATAGAGCATCTCCCAAAAAGCTGTTTTAGCTTTCTTTCCGAAAATTTTACCAAACAGCCCTATTCTATCTAAAAGTGCTTTTGGAGGGCTAAAAAGTGCTTTTTGGCCCTCCAAAAGCTCCCCTAAATGGGGTCTTAGTCTTTTGTACTTCTTCAAAATCTTTAAATTGTAAACTTTATAGTTGATTGTTGCTATCAGTGTATTATTTTAATCTTGGTAATTCAATTGTGCTTAATTATAGATAAACTGGATTTTTTTTTTTAAATTTATATCTTACTCTTCTGGACAGGTCATTAGAGGTCTTGTCATGGACAAAGAAAGAGGAAACTTAGTTAAGGCCGATAGATTTGGATATGTGAAGAGGGCCATGCATGGTACCAAAATGCTTTCTACTCGAGCTGTCAGGTGTGGCATATACCTTTCTTTCTAAGCCGAATATTTTGTGCATCTTTGATATTAAATGTATACAAAAATATTCTTCCTAAATCAACTTTTCTTTATATGCCAGTGAGATTTATGGAAGAGAACTGGTTGATCTGCGAAATGAAGGTCAATGGGAGTTCCTTAACACCCTTTTCTCTGTTTCAGAAGCTGTGATGTTCATGCAGGTCAATTACCCTTTGTACCACGGCATATTACTAATTTCTATTGATAATGATTTCTAGTCTTGTTTCTTTTTTTTTTTTGGTACATGTGGGGGTCTTAAAGACCCATGAAAAAGAAAACATCGAGTAAGATGAAACAGAACAGAGAGAAAACAAAAACAACGGACTAAACTAAACCGACCCCTGTTGAATCAGCCAACACTCATATCTTTAGGTAACTGGGCAAGGCTGAGAAGGATTGAAAGTCACTATTTTGTTGTAGGCCTGCCAAAGAGTCCGCCGGTTGATTTGCCTCCCTAAGAGCATGGGATACAAAGAAAGATTCCATTGAGGCTGCAGCTTGGATAATGTTGGATAGAAGGGGATGAAGATCAACTTTGTTAGTTGAGAATTTTTTGAGCTGTTTTGCAACCCATTGGATAACTGTTGCTGAATCTCCTTCCAGCCAGATCCTTGTGAAATTGAAATGCTTAGATGCCATAATCGTCCTTTCCCAAGCTGCTCTAAGTTCAGCTTCTGGGACAGAAGATGCTAAGAATCTCCTCGCTCCAGCAAATAAAACATGGCCTGCATGGTTCCTAATTACAAATCATGCAATAGCTAGACATTCTAGCCGAAACTGCTAATTTGAATTTCTTATTGTGATTTTTTCTGTTACTATAGTATCAGGATTCATTTGGTGAGTCTTTGTTTAAAAATCTGTCGCACTCCTTACAGTCTGAATTAGACCTCTGGTTTTTCCTGTATTTTGTCTAATGTTTTGAGGACCATTTGGAGTTCTCTTTTGTATAATCTTGCAACTATGGACAAAATTTGCCGTGTGTGCGCACACGGGGGATGGCACAGGGTGGGGGGAGGGCCAGTTTGACTTAATGGGAAGTTAATTACTCAAATGGATTGTTGATAGGAGTTTTTAGAGAAACAACAGAACCTGCATTTGGATTCCATCAACTTAGAGAAGAAAATGAACGGCTAGGTAATTTGGCAACTAAAGACAAATAGCATGACAAATACATGGTTTTGATAAATCTCTTAACAAGCTCGCTCAAACATGCTTTAGATGAAAGGATTGCTAGTCATGAGGAGACTCGTGTGTATAATGCATGTTGAATGATTATAATAAGGCCATATTGAGTTATTTAGTTATGACTAATGGAGTGGTTTTGGGGATATTCTCAGATTCAAGATCCTCACACCTGCGCATTAGTTCCAACTTTTAAAGATTTCCAGAGAGCAGTAGATGTTACTTGATTATGATTTGGAATATGAAAGTGCCAATGGCAGATCTTGTGAAGTCACTAGGGAACGACCTAGCTTTTATGCACCACTTCTGCCCTAGCAAAGGTCGGGTGGCTCTGCATCTGCCTCTCACAAAAAAGAAAAAAGATTTGATTTGAGATGCAGTGCAAGCAGTAGTTTTTTCCCCTAAAGGGAATGACTGTGATAAGGCAGGAAATTAGAAGCAGAAATAAATAAAAGAAAAAAAGATGAATAAGATATTAGGAGAGAGGGTGGGGGATGCTTATGATTTATAGTATGTGCTTCTCAATTTAAAATAGGGCAATCACCTAAGAGGCTAAGATGCTTGAAATATCAATTTCTAATGACTATTAATTCTTCCCTGCTTCTTGAGCTTTAAGTATCTATAGCATTTTGTATCTATCCTGGTCCAATTAATTAATTTGCTCCCTCCGATTCATGTGTTCCATGGATTATCTCTTTCTCTATATTATGTATGTATACATACAAGCATACATACACGATTATATCATCGCCGATGCTACCTTCTTGCTCCTTATGCCAATTATCAATTGTGGCTTTTCAGCTTGAACTTTTGATATATATGCAACTATGCAAGCTAATCTTTTTATCAGGACCTTATATTTTCATCGCATATGCCTATACAACAATGATTGATCTTTGGCCACTTCATTTGAGGACCCATGCAGGTCTCCGTTTAGTCCCATATCAATTTTGCTATAAACAAGGCTAAGGAACCCAAATCATAACTTCTAACTAGCTCTTTTGGGCAACATCTTGGATTGCCACAAATGGTATTAGAGTGGACCTATCCCTTGGCCTATATGGACTAGGGGATGTCGTAGCATGGGCCCTTATGGGGCTAACTACGAGCTAGTCATGGTGTTTTTGATTAGATTGTATGTGATATTAGAATCTTTGCCTAGTGAGAACACCATAGCTTGAAGAGAAGTGTGTGAGGGCCCATTTGGGAGCATTTAGTCTAATAATGGTTGTTTGATGGGGTGGTCTTGGGTACTTAAATAGGGTCAAAGAACCTAAATAATAACTTCTCGCTAGCCTTTTGGGCAATGTCCTAGGTCTTTACACTTTGTTTATTACTGATGTAAAAACTACACTTTCTTAATTTTTTTTGATATAATACTTTCTTAATTATAACTAGCCTATAATATGCCTTTTGGTTATATTGCACTTCAGCCTTCCGGACTAGGAACTTTATCGAAAAGAAATAAGGTGGATAAATGATTCATAAAGTATCTGCATGATTTATTTGGTTCCACTTCAAGCGTATGTTCATGGGTAAAGACAATTGCAGAAGCTCCATTAGAGATGATATTATACAAATCACATGGTTGCTCACAAACAAGGCCTCTTAGACCAAAGTGCTGGGGAAGTAGTTCCAATGAGGAAGGAAATTAAGAAGGCATCTTAGCTGACCCCGACAAGATGGGAAAATTCACTAGAGACCCCTTCACCTCTGAGCAGCCTATTGAAATTACAAGGCTACCAGAGAGCCTCATCAAGCGTTTGGCTAAAGTGAAGGATTCTAGAGTTGAGGAGCTAATGTCCTTCCTTCTATGTTCCTCCTTTGGGATATAGTGAACGAGGAATATTGTTCTATAGGTTGGAAGCACAACCTTTATGGCACGATGATCATATTTGACTATATGATCTAGATGAAGAGATCTTCAGGGACATCAGGATTCCTAGGTACTACCCACCAAAGACGAGGAATTTGTTGAAGTCGCATGCAGCTTTAGATATCCTCAGATTCAAGACAAATTAATTCTTCCAATGGATGTGGAATCCACCTAAGGGGCGGCCTATATTGGCTAGTGGAAATGCAGCACACCAGGAGCCTGGGGTAGTTTGAAACCCATACTTGTGACGTCATCATCTAGGATGATTCTTCCTCAGACTCAGAAGTAGAAGAGCCTGCCTATCTAGCCTAGCCTCAGAATGATTACATTGGGAGACATCTAGTGAGTCTGGAAGTGAAGAAATCCCTCCACATCCCTATTCAAACATATTCTTGCTAAACTGAATAGTCTCAATATACTGTTTTTTTGTCTCAGATAATTAGATGCTCATGTTTCTAACCTTATTCTTATGATTAACCTTTTTCCCTTTTATAATTTATGCTATGTTTATCTACAGTCTTATATAATCTTACCTTTGCAATTTGAAGGTGATGCTGGTAGGTTTCTCTTGCAGATGGTTGACAGATTGGATGAAGGAGCAGTGCGGACAGAACTTGGGCCACTTGATTATAAGGGGCTCTTCAAGGCAACATACTGCAGCTTATTTAACTATGATGGGTATCAATTCTATCATTTTAAAATGTTGCTTTGTCTTTCAGGCTGTCTCAAAAGCACTCTTCAGAGCACATGTTGAAGGTCAACTTAAGGTAATTCTTTTGGTTATCTTTATTTTTTTTTTTTATGTTCTATTTCTCACCATTTCATATCTGAAGGTAGTGTGCGGTTGATGCTTATGCAGAGCGAGATAATGACTGAACCGGAACGATTTGTAGAGCCTGATCCGGAACTACCTCTGGCTCTGTTGGATCAAAAGGAGGTTCAGATATATGCATTTTTCTTTCAATCATGCTATGTTTTATGTACTTTATTTTTATTTTTTTTAACTGATTATCTTCTTGCTGTCAGGCTGGTAAACGATTGCTATTAATTACCAACTCCGACTACCATTACACAAATAAAATGATGCATCATGCCTTCAATAAATTTCTTCCTAATGACATGGGATGGCGAGAACTTTTTGACATGGTTAGGGATTGTTATTGCTATTTCTCTACTTTTTATAAGTTTAGATGTGATCAATTTTAGTTCACTCTTTATCCAAAACTGAGGTGGCAGCATGAATATCTATGCCTTGGCACGGTAGTTTGTGTTGAAGAGATGTTCTTTTGCAGGTCATAGTTTCTGCAAGCAAGCCAGAGTTTTTCCAAATGTCACACCCATTGTATGAGGTTGTCACAAGCGATGGATTAATGCGCCCATGTTTTAAAGCACGTTCAGGTGATGCATTCTATCGTCAATGTTACTTGGCTAGTAGTCAATTAGATTTCTCTGCTTTTTTTTTTGGGTATGGGTAGGCTTCAATGTCTATATCAGCTTCATTTGCGTGAAACCTTTTTGTTATACGCCTAGTGTCTATCCTCCCTGTTGTGATCCCACCTTAATCTGATTAATCAAATAATACATATAGTTAACTGGCAACTCTGGAGACTTGGCTTTCAAAGCATAGTGCAGGTAGGAAGTGATGCATATTTCCATGTTTGACTTTCATATGTAAACCATAGTTACCTATTATGATGCTTTCTTGGTTCAGGTTTGGAATTGTAATTTGCAATATGCTCCGTGTTGCCCACCTATGCAGTCCAAGAGGGTGGGATAAATTGGGTTTTTCAAAATTTTTTAGCTAATAATGCAGCGGAATAAAACTTGACAGAAGAATATAGGCTTTAGCACCAAACTAATGAGTAAATATACTAAAGATGAATGCAAGTAAAACAACCAACGCAAATACAAGAAATTTATAGTGGTTTGGTGCCAACCCTGTACCTACGTCCACTCTCCAAAACTTCTTTCTTGGGAATTTCGCTATAATCTAAAATCTAGATTATAACATAGTGATTTTCTAGGTTCATAACCAAACCTAGTTGATTTTTTTCAGACAATCAACCAAAACCTTCAATCCATGATCTGCCGAACTGACTGAATCCGGGGGTTCAGGCTGTACCGAACCGGTGCCGATAGCTACCGGTACGGTTTGGCTGCAAAAACCGGTACCAAACCGAAACCGGTAAGACCAGCACCAGTATAAGCGGGGAAGAAGAAGAGGAAGAAGAGGAAAAAAGAAAAGAAGAGGAAGAAGAAAAGAAAGAGGAATAGAAGAAGAGAAGGCAAGTACCGGAAGAAGGACCTCTCTTCCTTGCTCGCGTGCGGGACCTCTCTTCTTTCCTTGCTTGCGGGAGAACGGGCGAAAACTGGAAAAGAGAGGAGAAGAGAGGAGAGAGAGGAAGGAAAGTTCGGAAAGGAGGAGGAGGAAAAAAATAAAGGAAAAATAACTTGCGCGCGGGGGCGAGTGGGGAACCGCGAGCCCGCTCGCGCCTGCTCGCATTCCATGCGCCTGCTCACATTCCATGCGCAAGGAACCGCGCCCATATGCGGTTCCCCGCGCGGGGCAGCGAGCCCCCGCAGGCTACCCCGCGCGAGCTCGCCGCACGGGGTAGAGCCGCGTGGGGCAGCGAGCCCACGCGCTGTGGTAATGCGGATGCTCGTGTCGAACATATTTTTTTTTCTATCTCTACCGTACCGATACCGGTCTTCACCGGTACATCGACACTATCGGTACCGTAGACCCCGCTTCAATCAATTGTTTTACAGAGTTTCACAATCAACCCAATTGATTTTTCTAGAAAATCAACCAAAATCTACACCGATTGTTTTACTCGGGTTTACAATCAACCCATTTGATTTTTCTAGAAAATCAACTCTGTTGATTTTTTTTAGAAAATCAACCAAAATCTATACCAATTGTTTTACATGGGTTCACAGTCATCTTAATTGATTTTCTCAGTAAATCAACCCAATTGATTTTCTCAGAAAATCAATCAAAATCTTAACAATCTAATTTAAAGTTTGGATGGACCTTTTCCTCAAGTTTGAACGGCAAAGAATAGAAAAAATTAAGTGTCGACAATGAATATAGCTCCAAGGCAATAAATACAAAACAGTAAATGGAGCTAGATTCTATTGGTTGGCTTTGATTGCTCTTGATGGCGCTTCACCAACTCTCAGATGTTGAAAATGTGATCTTTCAGCTTGCAATGAAAGCTTTTGAACAATATTCTTTTTGAAGCTCTCTCTTTTTTCTTTCTCTTTCTTGCTCTATTGGATTTTTCTTTGTACTTCTTGAGCCCTTCTTTTTTTTTTAGTGTTCTTATGCATTTATACTCTTTGAAGATGGTTGGAACACTTTTCCAACCGTTAGATAGGTAAAAGCTATTGTGAGATGACAATAGCCATTATGACTCTCAGAAAAACTAGCCATTACTATTGCCAGGCACAGAGGGGTCAACTCGAGATTTTCAAGAGTCGACTCGTGATTTTTAGGAGCCGTCTCGAACTTGTTGTAGCTTTTGCTACTCTCTGTCTTTTTCTTATGGCCATTGTAGAGTTGGCTCTCTCAATTCAAGGGTTGACTTATCAGATGACTGGGGTTGACTTTTCAACGGACTAAGTTTTACTGCTTTTTATCTTCTTATTGTGGTCGTTCAGGGGTCGACTCTTGTTTGTTTGGAGTCGGCTCGTGTATTTTATGAGTTGATTTGTCACTTCGTTGAATTTCACAGTTTTCTGTCTGTCTTCTAAGACTGATCTGGGGTCGACTCGCGATCTGCTGGAGTCTGCTTGTGAAGGCATATCAATCAGTGACTGTGTGCCAGGGCCGACTCGTTGCAAACTTAGGGTTGACTTGTAAGGTAGTTCAGAATGAGATTCTCTATCTTTGCAAGTGAGCTTCCAAGGATTGTTTTCATGACTTTTTGGAGTTCAGCTTCTTGTTGTGGAGCTTTAGATAGATGATCTTTATTTGAGAGTAACTGAAGGCTTTCTTCTTTACTTTCTGAAATTAATCAATTAAACTTAAAGCAATAGATTAGTCAACTTTTGACTCAACTGTTTTGCATCATCAAAATCAATTTTTTAGGGTCAACACTTCTTAATGAATTGTCTTTGCTTGCCGTACGAAGTGATTTATGAAAAATTGTTGGATTCTTGGTTGAGATTGAAATATGCGATATAAATGATGGAGAAGCACTTTTTAGGTGGGTTAGAAAAAACTCTATGAGGGCGTTTACTGCATGTAGAAACTAATTGAATAAATTATCATGCTTAATTCATAGTATGTTTCGTTTACCATTTTTTTAATTACAGCCACCATATTGTGAATTGGCTCAATTATAGCAATTTGCAGTTCTCCTATACTCTCTTTCATCAAGTGAAAGAGTTAGAAGTCGAGGGGGGTTTAACGCCATATTAGAAGACTTTACCCTTAGAACTTGCCCCTCCCCTATTCGAAGCAACAAAGTGATAAAATTTTAGTCTCCTTGTATCCTTCTTGGTTTTCATCATGTTTATATTACATCAAAATATTCATTATGGTAACATGATATATAAATATGATTTATAAATATATCTTTGGAGTGTTGTTCTACTCTCCTTCTAGAAGGATCAGGGCCTCAATCCCACCAACTCAAAATTGATAATGCACATTCTAAATTGAGAATCAAAACCGTTGTTCATGATCTACATCATAAAAACTATTAAGAAACTAAAAATAGATTAGTGTATATCAAATAGGCACAATCATCAATGGTTGTAATAGCATTAGTGTGGCAGCTATATCATAGGTCATGCAAATTAAAAATAGATTCTATTGCTCATAATCTACATATCATAATTCTTGTATATACTAAAATTCAATAGATTTGGACACTTCCAAACTATAAATCATGGAAAACGTCATATCGAGCTGTTGAAATAGCATATTTTTAGACCACTTGATGTATAGGAAAATGACCTCCAAAAGACATTATTTTTGGTTTCAAACTGGTTTTTGTGATATATATCATAACTAATGGTATAAATTCTCTATATGAAGTCTTCATTATTAATTATGGATTGGTAGGTTTCAAGCATAGTCTGCCGTACCGCTCGGTATGGGGCGTGCCGTACCATATTGTACTGGAAGAAAATTGGTACGAAATTTCAAGTTGGTACAAGCCTCATATCGCCCTGTACCGAGATGTACCACCCTGTACGGAGGTGTATCAAGGTGTACCAAGGCATACCGGCCTGTACCGAGGCGTATCGACCTGTATCGAGACGTATTAAGATAAAAGTTGATAAAAATAGCTAAAGAGCTATGTCGATACAGGGTGTATCGTACTGTACCATACCGGACGGAATCGATAAGGTACCTGGTACTGAGATTGCGTACCTTGGTTTTAAGCCTTAATCCTTCTGGAAGAAGAGTAGATAAACTCTATTTATATATACATGCATACGTATATCTATACATATATGCATATAGATACACATATATGCATATATGAATATGTATACATATATATACATACACACAAATATACCTATATACACACACACATATACATATATGCATATATATACACATTTATATATGTATGCATATATGCATACACGCACATACATTCAGATACATACGTATACATTTATATACATATATATATATATATATATATATGCGTGTGTGTGTGTCTATATATATATATATATTATGTCCCGTGCTTTCATATTTTTGAAATATTTAAATTTTGAATGAGATTAAGAGTATGCTATGATTTTTTTTACAATCTTCTTTTTTGAATTAGATTTTGTTGAAGCTTTTTGCCTAATGTGTTTGTAAATTTTGGTCTCAAAAAAATGTTTTTATCACATGGATTTATGAAAAATAACTATAGTTTTTAGTTAGATATCTTATGCATTAATTTATTTCAAACTTTTAGTTAGACATTTTATGCATTTATTTATTTTTAAATTAAACTCGATCCAACATGATCAACATTGACCATTAGATATTTAAGTGGCATCATATTGATGTACAGATTTGCCCCTATTTTACATTGTTGGTGGAAACATCCTTTATCCTCCAATTACTAGTTTCTAGAAAGCACAGAGGTAGACTCTTTTTTCTTTTAACATTTTCATGAGAAATTGAGATCACAAGCACCACCTTCTCACAATGCTAATTGCTCAATAGAGTTTTGCAGTGGATCTATGATTCCATGCTTTGATTTTTTGATGATTCTTTTAGCCTGAAGATTTTGAGCCACTACATGATGATCTGTATGATAGAATGCCCATTTTTGGGATCTCCACTTATCAATAGCATGAGCTTGGTCATATATAACTTCTTTGTCTCAAGTTGGCCATTGTTGAGCTGGTGGATGAGGTGACCTAGCATTGATTAAGATCTAGTCTTATTTGGTCCTAAAACAATGTTTAATGCCCCTTTTGCCTTTCTTCTTAATTATGTGTGGTTACAAGAACCCTCTATAAAGAAGGATATTGAAAGTAATTAAATGAACAGGGCCTACATGTAAATGTCATGGTGGATGCTGCTATACTAGGAAGTGTAGATGCTGCTATAGTAGGAGGTATATATGCTTCAAATGACATGATGTATTGGTATTGAATACCGATACTTGTTAGGTACTTCTGGAACATAAGGGATGCTTTTTTAGGTACCAGGATGGTCCTGCACTAACTCTTGTGATGGCTTGGCGTCCTCACATAGTACCCAGAATGCCTCTTTTTGCTTTTTTTTCCCCCATTTTTTTTGTTTTCCAATATTTTGGTGTTTTTAGTGAATTAATAGATTCTTTAGGCCCTTACTAGGCCTTTTAAGTTATTGGTTGATTTTATAGTGCAGGCTTGTGTTTTGAACAAAGTTTGATAAATAACCAAAAAAAAAAAAAAATTGAAGCATCACGTACCAATCATATTATGAACAAAAGCTACTTTGAAATAAAATAAGGATGAGCTCACTTTTCTTCTTGCAATTATTTTTCTATTATTTTTAATAATTTTTATTCTAAATATTATAATTTTATAAAAATAAAATACAGAAAAGATATCGTGTTGTATGTGCACACCCTATGACATATTTGATTGTCATGCTAAACAGGAAAAATGTCTTGTTTTTTGCCTTATTTGGCACACTAAACAGTAAAAAAGGGGTGAGGGGTGGAGAATCTCATTGAAGTTGGATGACAATTCCAGTGTAGGGGAGGCAAATCTGAGTGAAAGGAGGTTGGATTTGTGCACCTCCTTTTCCTTCTTCCTTTGCTTTATCTATTCTCTCCCTTCAACTACTTTGTCTTGTTACTTCTCTGTTTTCCTCTCTCTGTGCATGAGCTGGAATAAGGTTGGTATTGGCTGACTTGGTCACCGAACCCTTCGGTCTCCGCTTTTACCAAGAATGGCGGGATGACCCAGTCTATGAGACAACTAGTCTTGAGGGCATCCCAGGAACTAGTTCTTCATTGGAAAGGTATGGTACTAGCAGGATGGACCAGTACCAGAAGGTCCCAAATCATTGATGTACTGTATGAACTATGCTATTTTGATAACTTGCCATGCTTTATGGATGCTATTTCATATAAATATATAAAAAATACATATGTGCCCTAACTACAACATATTTTACTTTCTCGTCATATTGATGTATCCATATACAATATCTGTGGACATTCTTCGTAATTGCTGTTCCTTAATTGACCTCCTAGAACATTACCTGACCTACCACTAAGCTTACTATGTTCGACTAGTTATGCCGTTCCAGTATAACATTGAATTCCTTATTAATGACCGGTGATGTTTGCTTGCCTATGTTATTATTGTTTCTAGTATATGTCTACTAAATACATAGACCATCTATATTATGAATTTCTATGTTTGCTACCCTAATTTTTTATACTTCATGTTATCTGTGTTATTCGGCCTATACATACTCTTCGGACTATTCAACCAAACTTAACACATTTTACACACTTCCTCTATTTGAAACTTATTATCCTCCTTTCTACAGACCTAAGTTTGTCTTTAAATATATGTAGTGTACTATATTCCCCTCTTCTCTTGCTTAGTCCTTGTACTTTTCTAGCTTCTTGTGCTACACTCCATATAGAGTCTGGTAAAATTTTTCTTCTTTGATTTTGTAGGGGGCCTGTACTCTGGTGGGAGTGCTCAGATGGTAGAGAAATCCCTTGACATTCATGGTGATGAAATCTTATATGTTGGTGACCATATATTCACGGATGTAAGCCAATCCAAAGTTCATTTGCGATGGCGGACAGCATTGATCTGTCGCGAATTGGAAGATGAGGTTTGTAATTAGCTTGCAACAGTGTCACAGTAGATCTTAACATGTTTTTTTGTTTCTTGACAAAATAAAAAAGCCAAGTTGAGTGGATGGGGAGCTGCTCTTTTTTATGATACATTGTTCAACAACAGGGAACAAGGTTCATAAAACCGCTACCGAGAACCATACCGGTACATTACCAGTTCAGTGTGATATGGTCCATACAATATTGTATGCTTCCCATTTCGAGACAGGCTTCCAACACTTTTTCTCACTCCTAGCCACAGTACGACCCAAAATTGAGTGGTACTGGTTGGTTCCGAGCGGCAAGGGGTGGTTCCACTTGGTTCGGACCGATTCAACTCATATACTAAATTACGCGAATTGGAAGATGAGGTTTGTAATTAGCTTGCAACAGTGTCACAGTAGATCTTAACATGTTTTTTTGTTTCTTGACAAAATAAAAAAGCCAAGTTGAGTGGATGGGGAGCTGCTCTTTTTTATGATACATTGTTCAACAACAGGGAACAAGGTTCATAAAACCGCTACCGAGAACCATACCAGTACATTACCAGTTCAGTGTGATATGGTCCATACAATATTGTATGCTTCCCATTTCGAGACAGGCTTCCAACACTTTTTCTCACTCCTAGCCACAGTACCACCCAAAATTGAGTGGTACTGGTTGGTTCCGAGCGGCAAGGGGTGGTTCCACTTGGTTCGGACCGATTCAACACATATACTAAATTAAACCTCAATATCGTACTAGTGCCTTACCAGTACGGTTGGTACGGTCGATGGACCTTGGCAGGAAATATTACTTTAGCTAGCAGCTAGTGATGTTTAAAGGTTGTCTATGATTTAGTTGTCTTCACCCAGCTTGTTTAGTATAGTTCTAATTGCATGGACTCAGATTTTTGGGGCAAGTTCTAAAAGAGAGTGCAGTAAAATTGTACTAAGGTCATTAAGAAGGATTGAAGAAGCTCATATTGGTATAGAATATAGATCATGGTCCTTAAAATGACCAGGCAGGATATTTTTTTTTTCTGATCTCAAGTGGACGGGACAAGGCTAATGGTCAAGGATATGCCAACAGATTCTCCAATTTATCTAAAGATTTCAAGATGCTTATAGCAGAAGAGGATCCCATTTTGGACATATGATTATGATGTGTATTATTCTGATAATCTGGTGAAATCTATGAACTTATTCATTTGACAGAATGTTTACCGACTCAACTTGTTTTCACAGTTCTGGTGGGTGTTAATTCAAGAATATCAGACATAAAACCTGGGATCAAGATAATTGTTGTATCTCAAGATGTCCTTTCAAAAGCGTAGTTGGAGAACCAAACCTCTGTCATATATTAGAATCTGTACTTTATGATGTTGATGATACTGATGTATATTATAATAGCTGAATAGGATCTCATATCTGTTACTGCTTTATTTTGTGCAGTATGATGGTGTTTGAACGCAAGACAATTATCATGCTGTTTGTATCGTACCACCAGTTTGTTACTTATGACTTTTTGCTAGGCTATTGTCCTTTGTTTCTGAGTCCTGTTTTCTTATCAATATAAGCTTTGGAAATCATGTTGTAAGATATCTTACTTGGTTTCTCGTCTCTCACTTGACGTCACATTTGATTGCATTCAGCACTACAAACAATGTGTGCAAGTCTAATATGGTCTGTCTTTTTTTGTCCCCTTTTATGGAAAGTCAGAAAGCCACTTGGGATTTATTAAATATGGACACAGTTATCACTGCAGTTTAAACATGTGAAAGTTGCCAGTAGCTAAAGACTCTGGGGGTACTACAGGAGTAGCAAAAGCGAAGGGAAATAAAAGAAACAACTCATAGGAACTCACTTAAGATCTTTGTGTAATTATTGGTCTATGGATGACATGGATTTGTAATTTAGTTGGTAAGTATAACA
This sequence comes from Phoenix dactylifera, assembly GCF_051530095.1. Lineage (NCBI taxonomy): Eukaryota > Viridiplantae > Streptophyta > Magnoliopsida > Arecales > Arecaceae > Phoenix > Phoenix dactylifera. The sequence goes on from NC_143191.1 coordinate 14,152,446, forward strand.
AATTTTGATTTCTAAAAAACCCTCTAAATAAATTTAAGAATGATAACATAGATAACTCTGGTAATCTTTATTGATGCATATTCTGCTTGTGTTGAAAATGAGCTCTTAATGTTTTAAATTGGTTATGAATTTGAAGTTAAAGTATCAAGTTTTGGTTTCTTATTGTGGTACCAATTCAGAAAAACAGATTTGAATATTTTGGTGGTTTCTTTATATCAGACTATAATTAATGAGTTAGAAATGCCTATAAGCCTCCTTCAGCTTACTGTAAAGTCAGAGACAAGGTTTAATGAACCAGCCCGTACTGGACCGGCCTGGCTTATAACCGGTATGCCGGAGCCGTGGAAACCGGTACGGGACGAACCCAGCCGGAGCCGGGGAAGACGAAGAGAAGGAGAGAGAGAGAGAGCATGGAAGAGAGGGAGGGAGGAGAGGCCTCCGCCGCCTGCGGAGGGCTGTGGGGGGCCGGCGGAGGCCGAAGGGGGGCGGGGTAGCCCGCGGGGGCACGACTGAGGCTGCGGCCGTGTTCCTTGTTTCTGCCACGGAAAAAAAATTTAGAAATTTTTAAGTGAAGTCGGCAAATTTTCACTTAAAAATTCCTAATTTTTTTTTCACGGCCACATCCTCGGTCTCCGCTACCCCCTTGCGGGTTCCCTCGCCCCCCCGCGGGCTCCGTCACTCCCCCTTGGCTTCTGCAAGCCCCTTGCGACCCTCCACGGGCGGCCTCTCCTCTCCTCCCTCCCTCCCCCGCTCTCTCTCTCTCGTTCTCTTCTTCTTCCCTGGCTCTGGCAGAGAAGAGTGTTTCGGTTCGGTACCAGTTTAAACCGGTCCGAACCGGAACTGTACCGGTCCGGTAGGCGACCAGTACACCTACCCGTACGGCGAACCTTGGTCAGAGATAATTGTTAAAGGGGATATAGCTTTTCCTTATGGTGACTGTTGTTTGAGACTTTTGATGTGTGATTCTTGTGCAAAGAATATGGCACATTTTGACCAAGCAAGCTTGTAGAACAGATGCTATTAGGAGCTCAACTGCTTTCTTCGTGAAGCATGGAAGTTGTCTTCCCCGAGCGTTCATTACATAGAACTGACACCAAGTTTTAACTTGTTTGAGTGGTTAGATTTGAAGGATTCCCTGGAACTATTTCTCTTCATCCAGTCTAAAATTTTTTCTTTAGAACTTTTATTTGTAATTATGACTGGTATTTAGCTTGTGTAAGTGAGGATAACAATAAAAACTTATGGAAACTGAAATCTCATTTACATCTGGAACCTAGTGTAAATAGGAGTTGCATTCCACTAGCACCATGTCTTATAACATGGCTATCAGGTGATATGGAAGATAATGATGTAAGCCATCTATAGTACATTTTATCTTGTTTTACAATTAAAATTTGAATAGAAATCATATTGAATTAAGTTGAACTATTATATTGTACATTTCCCCTGTTTACAGATGCTTTATATGGCATCAGAAATGAGGCCATTCATTCTAACATATAAATCGTGATTATTATCATGGAAAGAATGGATGTTAGTCAATTCTTTTAATTAAAATATACAACTGGTTAAATTCAGATTGTTTTAAAACAGTTATGAAGCGATAATGATGCATTAAATGATCTAGTTGCATTAATAAATTGAGAACTTTAGGTTTTCTTATTTCCTTCATCTGGTATCTGATTTTTGCAGTTTAATGCACTGATCCATAGTCAAAGCTGCAGAGCAGCACTAATAACGCTTGTACAACAAAAGGAAGTTGTAGGAGATTTATTTAATCAGCTACGTCTTGCCCTACAACGACGAACTAAAGGCCGCCCAGCTCAGGTAACGGACTACATGATACCTATAGTCTATTCTCTTCGTTCTTCTGTTCAATTTCTTATGGATTTTGTGCACATCTTATATTTCATTATTCCAAATATGAAAGTTACTTGGTCATATCATTTAGTTTTTTTATGAGCATCATGGACAACATAAACTTGGCATTTGATTTTGCAAGCCACCAGCTCCTTATACGAACAAATGCTGATTGAATGGTAATGGTATAGAACCTTGACTGTTGGTCGAACTATATAAGTAACTGCACTTATGAGTCATAGGTTCAATTATTTGGTCATCTGAAAACATATCATTATAATATTTGAAAAGAATCAGAAAAATTGTTAGCACTTTCTTTAACAAATTTTTAGCACTTCTAGTCATATAGCACCATAGTACTGCATGATAGCATGATACCATCATATGCAATGCACATTTTCAAATGAAGTGATCAACTAAGTTCAAAGCATCACAATTTCGTGAATTAGAACAATTTACTAGTACGATATTATCATGAATTTCAAAGAGGTTTCAAACTTTTGATATATCAACCAACTTCTTTAGTGACAAACCTTGTTAATCCTTGTAGTTTGTAGAAGACTCAAAAGTTGGCATCCATTGCTAATTATTCTTCCATGGAAAATAAGTGTTCTTAAATGATAATAAACCTGCAAGCTAATGATAAAAAAATGGATAAAAAATATAGATGCAATTCACATTTAGATGAACCATACTGCGTATTTAGATTTTATAACATGGAGAATAAATGTTATGAAAACACAAACCATAATACAGTACATAAGACCCTATCAATCAAATATAGATAATCTTATAAATCGAAAAATATACTTAGATTCCATAATAGCAATAAATAAACATGAATAAACCATTGGACCATCATTGCTGATTGCAGGAGCTGCCTAGTGCAGTTATTAGTCATACTGCAACTGTCACTTCTGTAGGTGCATGGTGGGAAGCAGTGATTTGAGGCCTCAGCCGCTGAGCATACTTGTCTTGTGATTTTGAGTCATGAGGTCTCGTGGTTCTGGGGCATGATTAGGAAGAGGAAATGGAACCATGGGATGAGGAACTAAGAAGAAAGAGTATTTTAGATAAATATGATTTTTTTTTCTTTTTGCTTGAAAGGGTTAAATTGACAATTCACAAAATAATGCAGTTAAATGCTGTGGTAGCGGCAATATTTACTATGGCAATATGATTTTGTTTTTCTTTCATTTTGATGAAAGGTGGACACTATAAATTTCTTGTCAACTTCTTCATAGTATTTCTTGGATTTGTATGTCCTCTTGTGACGAGCCTATAGCCCTCTTGTTGGAGCTTGAGGTTGAGACTAAGGGTGGCAATTTATAACTTGATCCATCAACCCGACCCACGAACAATCCACTTTAAATAGGTTTGGGTTTGACATAAACAGGTTTGAGTTATGAACGGGCCAACTAGTCTAGACCTATTTATTAAATGGGTTGGGTTCAGGTTTAGACCTTTGACCTGTTTAACTCATTTTGACCTGTTTAAAACCTATTTAACCTGTTTAAAATCTGCTTAATCTGGTTCTAACCTGTTTCACCCGACTCGCTTAAGCTGTTTAACTTGTTTAAATCTACTTAATCCGTTAAAAATCCGTTTAACCGGACTTGACTTGTTTAATAAATAGGTTATGTGAATTAGGTTGGGTTACCTATTTAATAAATAAATAGGATTTAGATATGAAATTTTAATATGTTTAATAAATAGGTTGGGTTCGGGTTGACAAATTTTTGACCTAACCTGCATCCGACCCAACTTGAATCTAACCCGACTTGACCCAATTGCTGTTCCTAGTTGAGGCTTTGCCTGCTCAAGGCCAAAGTGGATCAGATAAGGAATACCTGTTTTTTTGGGCTGGGTGGGGTGGGGGATCGTGGGCAGAAGAAGGGAGAGATAGAGTGGTAGCCTCCACTACTCTTCAATGGAGCTTGAAGTTTGCTTAGATGGGGGAGTGATGGGGGGCATACTATGTTGCTGGAGGTCATCATCTGCTATGTTGGAGGTCGGGGTCAAGGGTTAAGTCTGCGAATTTGGGTGCAACCATATGTATGTTGTGGTGGGCGGGGTGAGAGAGAGAGGCATCGTCCACCGTTCTCCATGGAGCTTGTGATCTGCATAGTGGGTAGATAGAGGAGCATACCTAGTGCTGGAGTCTGTTGGCTGCTGTGCTGGAGGTTGGTATCAAGTGTTGAGTGAAGTGCGAGGATTGGGTATTTTTGTGTGCACGTGTGTGGTGGCGGGGGAAGGGGGTTTTATCAGGTCTTGGAGGTCAATAAAAATCCGGTAGTCATTCAAAATGATTGGCTGTTATAACCAATGGTTTAGAAAGTTCGAACAAATAGGAAAATTTTCTAGTAGGAGCAGTTTGAGGGTCTCTCTGGAATGCATACCTTTTTATATTCTGGATGTTTCCATGCTTGATGGGAAAAGAAGGTATTAATTCCTTCCTAACAACACAATATTTTTAAATGAACATGTGTTTCCTTCTGGTAAATTGAGGGAAAATGATTATTATTGGCTTTTAAATGTTGAATTAGGAGGTCATCAACCTGTACTTTTGTTTTCATAAAAGGAAAAAATTACATTTCTTTCTTATTGTCATGGGCTGGATTGTCACTTGATGAATGGTCCATCATACTCTCAGATTATACAGTATGAGCGCTTTATGTTGTTTTTTTTTCCAATTTCTATATTTACTTCTTAAAAAATTACTTTTCCAAATGATCTTCTCGTCAGATTTTTACGGTACATCTCGATACATATTTCTAAGTTCTATTAATACAGACTTTTCTTTATTACCATCTCAGCCGTTATACCTAACTGATTATAAATAAATATTTTTATATCTCATTGCTTCATAGGTGTATAGTTCTTGAGAGATTTAGTATATTTGTTTACATGTTAATTGTTGCTTCTTTCAGACTCTTTCTGCAACTAATATGGATGAACAAGAACTAACAGAGAGCATGCAAAAGCTGCTTATTGTTATGCAAAGATTAGACCAGAAAATTGCACCAATGTTAGAAGCAGATGGGGAACTCTTCAATAGAAGGTAACAAAAAATATATGACTTATTCTTCAAATAAAGGGTAGGTAGCACGCCATGTTTGTTGATTGTCGTTCATAAGATTGTACACAATGCTTACCCATCATTGCATGAATCAGTAATATATCAGTATCTAATTTCCCTTTGAGTAATTGAAGATAGTGTAATGGATAAGGTTGCATTGTATGGATTGCCATCTTGTTCTCAGATCTTCATGTCATAGTTTATCATCCATTGGGAAGTTTTCTTAACCATTTTCAGGATTTCAAAAATGTGCAAAATTGCTTCACTTGATGTAGATGTGTCTGTAAGCCTGACTTGCTGCATATCACCCTTTTCAAACTATTAACCCACCTCTTGAATGTCACCTCAAATATTTGTAACTCAGTACTAGCAATAATTTCAGCTCACCAATCCTAGTTTTTCTGTTCAGATGGGGTTATCTCTCACGTGCTGGCTTGTGGGATAAAAGCCACCTTACTAAACAAATTGAAAAGTATGTGGTGGTGCCTTCTTTAATTAAACCAATCAACATTATGGGATGTTGGATTTCATGTCGCTCTGAATTTAACATTTTACATTTTCTATCTCTCCCATTTGCAGGTATGCCGATATATATACATCAAGGGTTTCAAATTTCCTACATTATACACCATTCATGTATTTCCGTTCACAAGAACAGGTTCATACATTGGCATGCGCTTGCTATCTTTTATCTGTGCACTAACAGATTTTTTTTCCCTTGAACATGATCTTGCTAACCATATGCACATTTTTGTATCCATCTGTTCTAATATCAAATTTTTGGCAATTCTTCTTTGTTCAAAAATCTTTCTGCTGTTTGCTGGCATCACATTATACTATTTGTAGATGTAGTATTCTTGATTGTTGATTCCTTTTATCAAATATTGCTGTATGTCATACATCTGTACACATTTAGAGATTGTAGATGTCATGAAGAAAACTTTATCAAGTATTTAGTAGAATCGTCCCCCAATATAATATCTTCTAGTACATTAACTTTGTTACTCATTTCTTCATCTTTGGAGTTGATTATTGTGATTTGAGCATGGACAAGACTATATATTAAGTGAAATATCTTTAGCCATAAGATCAACAAGTAACAAACATTTCCGGTTCATTTTACAGTCAAATTTTATGCCAATGTTCAACAATTGATTGATGTGTCCAGATATTTGATATGGTTGTTCATCTTATCTGAAGTTGTCCCGAGCAACCTCCTCAACTTATACTGCTTTTCTTTTGAGTAGTCCACATTCTGCTCACAATTTTCTTTACCACATCTCATTATGTTTATTATCTTTCATATTAAGTAGTTAATTTTGGATGGGCATTAGCATTCAGACATTCATAAGATAACCTCTCATACATGTAATTTTGTGCCTGAGACTACTCATACATGTAATTTTGAATTTGACATAACTGTATCTTTGCTTTTCCACTTAACAACTACTCCACTATGTTGCAGATGCTTGCACATGATTCACACTCATATTCTTCTAGAGACGTTAATGGAGTTGCACTTGATGACATGCAGTAATCTCCTTTGTTGTAAGTTACTAATTTTCCTTTTTGTAATGATGTTATATAAAGTTGGAGCGAAATCTAACCACATAGTCTGTAACAGCAAGAGATGTAAAAACTATATAATGATGATATATAAAGTCGAATTGTAAGAACTAATCGTCATCTTCTTCAAGATGATATATAAAGTTGGAGTGAAAATAGAGCATCTGAAAGTTTAAAGAGAGGAATAAAAGAATGAAATTCTCTTCTTTGAACTGTCTGCATTTTTTAAGTGGGGTAAAAAAAATTCTTCGAATGTCCTGAAATTTTTAGGAAAGGAAGAAAATAATGCAATTCTCTCCAAACTCTAGAATAAGGTATTTTTGTTTACACAATAAGGGCCAAACACCAAAAGTGAGACGGAGCAAAACGAAGGATAATGGTCTCATAAGTGGATCTGTTGGGGGTCTAGATGTTCCTTTCTTTCCATAAGCTTCAATACACCATTAGAGCAAGCATTCGATCTTCTTCTTCTTTGAACCTCATGAATTTTTTAAGAAAGGAAGAAAAGAATACAATTCTCTCCAAACTCTAAAGTAACTAAGAAGGTGTATTTGTTTATGTAATGAGGATCTCTGAAATAAGAGAGCACAGAATGAAAGATAATGGTCTTCTTTGAACCGCTTGAACTTTTTAAGAAAGGAAGAAAATAATACAATTTTGCGTAAACTCTAAGGTAACTAAGAACGTGTTTTTGTTTACACAATAATGACAAATTACCAAGAAGAGAGATAGGGAAAAATGAAGGATAGTGGTCATAGAAGTATATTTATTGGGGCTTTGGACGGTCCTTTTTTCCCATAAGCTCCAAAACACCACTGGAGCAAGCTGGTCAAAAGCTGGCCTGAGGTTTCTTCGAACCACCTGGATTTTTTAAGAAAGGAAGAAAACCAAGAAGGCATTTTTGTTTACACAATAAACACTAATCACCAAAAAGAGAGATTATAAATAATAACAACCAATCATTAAAAAGAGAGTGCAAAACGAAGGATAGTCGTCTTAGAAGTGGATCCGTAGGGTGTTTGGACATTCCTTTTTCCATAAGCTCCAAAACACCTTTGGAGCAAGCTGGTTGAAGGCTGGTCTGAAGTTTTCAGGGATGCAGCTTGATCCCCAAGATGTCCACAAAGAGATAATGGAGGCAGATTATCTGCGGGTGTTGAGGGCTTGGAAAACTTTGCTGCAGATTCTTTTAATAAAGCGGCACTTTCAGAGAATATAGTTAATCTTCTCCTGGATAACAGCAGGAAACATGACCAAAAAAAAAAGAGCGCGAAACACTTTCTCTAACATATCTCCTGCTTCTCCTTGGAAGGTTATCTCTATAATTGAGTTTGTTTTTGAGACTGAGCAAAGCAAAGATTTTGAATTTGGAAGGAGCTGGTATCTTCCAAAGTTTTGAGAAGGGGTAGCGATGCCATTGGTCAAGAAACTTGTAGAGATGTTTGGTTGAGAATTGTCCTTAGTTGTATCCTTTATATGAAAGAGAATCAGGTGTCTTAGTGGGTCTGACTGAAGAGAGGGACCCATGTGGTGAAGTGAATTCATCAGTGGCCTGGAGGTCGAGAGGTTAAAGGACTGACTAACTTTCCAGAGGAGAGCGTTTATCCCATTAACTCATATGAAGAGGGAAAGAGACAACGAAAGAGAAATATGCCCAAGCCAAGTGTCTTCCTAGAATGCGACTTTTTCTCATTTTTCAGCGTAAATTTGGAATTTCATGAGGGCTCAAGGAGTATATGTCTTTACAAATTTTAGAAAGAATTGTGTTTCATCTGCTTCCTCTATCTTCCAGGGTTACCATTCAAGTACCCCTCTAGCACCATTTTGCTTAGGGAAAGTTTCATGTCCTTCATATTCTTAATCCCAGGTCAAACCTTCAGATTTTGCATCATATTCAATTGACAGGGTATGCAATGCTGGATGCTGATGAGATGAATCTTCTTCCCGAAAGAAGGATCCAGTGATCATTGATTTTATTTAATTCCAAAGAGGGATACTTGAAGATAGAGATGCAGTGTTACATTATTATTTTCGAGAGAAGGTAAGGGAGACCCAACTGCATTATAATCATCCAAGTTTATATTTTTGGGAGTGCACCAATGAATAATAGTGTCCAAAATCTCTGGTCGTGAGCTTGTGGACAAGCCTCAATTCATGGCATCACATCATTGTTGCCATTTCTCTTTTCATCTTTTGCATACCAATCAATATCAATGTGATATCAAGATCATGGTGCTTGTTTATTGATTGCAGAGTTGAAAGACTGATCTCCCAAGATTTTTTTTTAAACAGTATTAAAAAGCTCTATTGTCAAATGAGTGTTATGTGTATTTTCCTTTCCAAAAGTATAACCTATTGTGAGTTGCTCTCTGATTTGAAACTGAAGAGCCTTAAACTTTTTAGTGGATTCTAATGTCTGATAGCAAGGACTCAACACTCAAGTGCTGATACAAGTTATTGCAAAACATGTGAAACATGAATTCCCATGCTGGCACGAACATTGTTACTTGAATCCTTGCCTAATAAACGTCTCATTCTATAATAACAGCATTTTTTATTGGTTATTTAGCAACAGGGAGATTTACTGGTATTGTAATTGTATAGGTTTAAATATGTAGGAATGCACCATCCAAGACTTGAATCCAGAATCTTTAGTTACTAGATAGAGAGGTGTCGTATCATTGTAAACCAGATTTTGGAAGAATATTTTCCCTTTCAATTGCATGGTTTGATCTATTGCTTTTAATTTGATGAGGTCATTCTTGATGCAACTTAAGTCCAAGCTTACATTGACGCTGCATTCTCATTTTAGATGAGGAGGGGAGATATAAACTTCCAGCAGTTAGAGATGATAATTGTGCCAAAGCCAAGTACTTTATGGTGTATGTGGTTGCAAAGATATCTGCAGAAAAAGGATAAAAATTAAGATGGTTTCTATAATTCTTTTCCTGAAATATAGTGACAGACTCTCTAAATTTGTTAATTTTTCCAAAAAAATTTCGAGTAATTTTCTTGGTAACCAATTCATTCCTTCAAATTATATAAAAGACCATTGATTAGCTTATAGACACCTGTCTCTTTAGGGGATAGCTAGCATTCAAAATCTTCTGCCATCTAGCTGTGCTTGTAGTTTTGGTGGAAAAAAGCTCCAAAGTTGATGCTTCTAAGCTATAAATTAGCTTTGAATTTTTAAGCAAAAGTAACCATGCAAGAATGTAGCTTTTTGAGAACTAGGATGGGAGGATATCTAGATGAAGATTGGGTGATGGTGTAAATTGAACACAATTAAGTGGTACCAATCTCTAATGAATTTACCAACTACACTAGTTGGGACTAAGAATGTAGCTTGAGATGAAACCAATGTGTGAAGAGGTACCTACATTGTTAGTTGTATATTCTTAGTATAGCATTATTTTTCTTTTTTTTTTTTGGGACAAAAAGGGAGGAGCGAAGCTCCACCTATCTTCAGTAAGCAAATAGATTGCTGAAAGTCCTCTGAAACAGAGGATACAGCAATTATGCTCTCACTGCACTTCAGGGTATTCAGGAGCAGCTTATAGCAAGTCAGTAATCTATTGGGGAATAGCTGTTCCTAGGTTGAGTAGACTTCCAATGCTGTGGGGAGAGTTTGAGCATTGGTTGTGTATTATTCTCTTGGAATCAAGAGCAATCATCCATGTCCCCTTGGACCTGAAAGAGGACAGATAGTGGAAAGGGATCTATATTCTGAAATGGCTCTGGGACACAAGACTTGTAAACCGATGAGCCAAACTGAAACACAACCCTTCTTCTGATAAATAATAAAGGGAGTTTCAGATCCCTATTTACACCCATATGTAAAGCCTCTCTAGCAGACCAAGCCTCTCTGTACAGAGTATTGATGGCTGGCACCCTATTCATTTGAGTTACTGAAGTGCAAAATGCAAAAGCAAAATAAAAATAATAACAGAAGCAGAAGACAAGGGAAAAACAGATAATAGAGAAAAAGGTGTAGAGGAGGGGATACAAAGAAGTATCAAGAAGTAATTAGAGGAGAGAGAGAGAGAGAGAGAAGAAATCGTTTCCTGAAGTGATGTTAGCTCATTCAGAGATAGAAGATAACCATTGAGGTAGTTTTCTGCAAGGAAACTCTGCTTATTTCTCTTCAATTTGACTAGCATATGATAATATCCAAGGTATCCCAACCAATTTCGAAAGTTATTTTGATACGTACCTTTTTTTCAACTTATACCTGGGTAACCTTTCATTCCAACTGCAGTTTTGAGGTGTTGCCAAAGAGAGGGCAATGCAATAGAAGGGGAGGAGTTTCTAAGGAGTTTGAACATGTGCAACCCGTGATCGAAATTGAGGCTTTTCCCCCACAAATTATCCTTTTTCAGAACTTCCTTTTTAATTGCCAATGAACAATGAATTGAATGTCTTCGCTTTTAGTGGAGCAAGGACTTTTCAGAGCGTTGTATTTGAGACAACCCTAGTGGTAGATGTATTGAGAAAAGAGCGTGAAGATTTTATGGTGCTCGATCTTTTCCTGTTTCCAAGTGTTGAGGATGGGGTAAGGCAAGAAGTTAGAAGATGGAGTGCAGAATACATGCATGAGATCTTTGTCAATAATATGAAGGTGGGGCTTCAAATGGTCTGTTTGTTTTGAGAAATCAAAGGGGTCTGGTTGTTCATCACAATGTAAGCATTTGCAACTAATAAATCTTCATCATCACAGATCCAACAGAGATTAGGAAAAACACAGAGGATGGTGCAAGTTCACCTGTCAAAGCCGGATTATTTCAACATTGCCTAGAGTGAAGTTGAATTCTGGATGGTCCAATCCAATCTGTATAAAGTTACTTGGATTAAGCTTGGGACGAAAACTATAACCCATTTTGCTTTTATTAAGAATTAACTATCAATGTGTTTAATTAAAGTATGCATCTGGTTGCCGATCAAATCTCATGCAAAACAGGTTGCAGATGAAATCTACAGATGTAGCATGGACCCACACGAAGATCCCAACGAGCTGTAGTATGTATTATGTGAAGCTCTATGTGAAGGCCCACTTCGGACCTGATCCACTTGATTGACGTGGCTTGGTGGCCTGTGCATATCGTGTGCATGATAGAAAGTGGAAGACTCTTAGAGGGAGCCTTCTTTCTCTCCGGTGACTCCGAATGGAATTCAGAGAGCAAGGGCCTTCGGAACCTAGGTCTCTATAAAACAACCACCTCTCCCCTCAAGGATCCTCCATCGAAGAGCATCGTGCATCTTCTTCTCTCTTTCTCCCTTTCTTTCTTTTTCTCGCCATTCCCTAGCTCTGTGGTTATCGGAAATCGAGGTTATAGAGCTCGCTAGAGCCAAGGTTAGCCTTCATCTCCCTCCTTTTTGTTTTTTTGTTTGATAGATCTTACCACCGGTTAAGAAATCCACTGGACAATGATGAAAAAAACCTCATTTTATGCATTCCCTTGTTATGGCCTTATTTTCTTTTCTTTTGACCACCGCCGCCACTAGTGTTCGGCGCGGAGGGCGTTAGCCCCTTTCTTGCATCGGCCCTGGCCAAAGCCAAACCCCTAATTACTGTTGAGTGGGTTGAGATTCGAGGACGATTGAGCTAAGAAACCTCCCTATTCAGCCCTATTTTTGGGCTGAATTCAGCCGGCTAGTTGTCGCCGCTGGTCGCCCTCCGCTGCCCGTCATCTCCACCTGTTGCCACCTCGTAGGACCACCACGATCACAGTGATCAATTCACCCTTTTAATCACCTATTTTGCTAAGAAAGAGGAGGAAAAAAAAGAAAGAGTGGCCCATCCTTTTCTTTTCTCTCTCTCTAAATAGACTTATGGACTGCAATGAAGGGTCATGTTTCCATGTCCTATGGACCTTAGTTGGCTGTTGCAAAGAGGCCTTGAACTTTCTAGATGTCTGGGCAGCCTGCCGGATCGATCATCTTGGCCTTATTAAGTGTTCCTTAACCACCATTGATGAACCTTTTTGAATGATCTTAGCCTTGATCGAGTCTGTGCCCTATGATTCGTTGAGCAAATCGTTTAGACCTGACCTACTTGGAACTACCGTATGCCCGATCACGCCTTCTTTTATTATTTTTAATTCTATTAAAGTTGTCGAATAGAAATTAATTTTGCTTTTAATATTTTTAAATGGGTTTAACAAGTTCGTTTAATGAAGTTTGATGGTTTAAGGCAAAAGAGGTAAGTAGATCTTATACTTATTATTTCATAAATTATCATGTTTTCTATGCATATGGTTTGCTAGTAAAGATATCATATTTTTCTTAAAATTATGGTTCAACGAATGTGTTGTGAAGATCATTCTTTGCTATGAAAAGTGGTTTCATGAATGTTTTTAATTAAAATAGTATGTATATGAAGCACGAATTTTATTATACTATTTAGTATTTTTTCATCTATTTATATGTATGTTTTAAGAAAAAGATATAAATATTTTAAAGACTTTTAGATAGCTATATATGACCCTCTAGAATTGGAGAAGATCGACATCCGGAGGTAGCATCCATATAAACACAAGGCCTACCAGCAGGTTTAAAGTTGGTATACGAAACATAATACTCTGTCGATTACGAATATGAGCTCTGTCATGGGTATTAAGTGATCTTAGCACAAATATCCGTGAGTAATATTTGAAATATGATGTGGCTAAATGGCAGGAGAATGATTTATAAATTTACTTGTAGAATGAACTTAGAACCATGTTTATAAAATATGAATTATTTCATGCATTATTTGCTTTATGATTTGTTTTAATATGTTGTACTATGAAATGCTTTATTTTTATAATATCCGTTATTTTCTTAAATTATTCATTGTCATAGAAAAAATTATACTTGATCCGGTAAAATAGTATAAAAAAAGTAAAAAAAAAGGTTTTCATTGTACAAAACTAAGTACGTGAAGAAAGAAATGAGCGGATCCAGTAATTACTCATCCTCAAAGCAAATCTTCCTTTTCTGGAAGAATTTGCAAATGGACGTATTGGTCTAGGTAAATCCATTATTAAAATGATAAATTGGTCGTTCCCATAGCTTCTCCATTAATGGTTAGGCTTGAACTCTGTAATGGAGCTTCCTGCAAAATTCGTTCCTGAGTCAATCTTCTCTAAGTTCTATTTACTAAGCTGTGTTGCTCACATATCTTTATTTTTCTTTTTTACTTTTCAAACGAAGCACGAATAATGGTCCAAGCTTAAAGTTCGTGCTAGCAAGCTAGGCAATTTTGTAGAAGAAGTTTTATATTTTAAGACTATGAATTTGTAGTTATTGACTTTTTAAATATTGAGGATTATAGGTTTTAGTATTTTTATTTAGATTTAGATGCTATGAACCGGTGTTTGATTTATTATTTTAATGGATGATGGAATTAGATCCTTCTATCATATTTTGTTTGTGATAGATTTTGAAACTAAAATATAATGGTTAGCCTTATGTAATCACGAGATGTACCCCTCGGTAGCATTACCGTGTAATGGTTGGCGTGACATTATGTTCCGAATATACTTTAACAATTTGAATTCAACCTTGCTTGCTAGTAACCCAACAATGTAGAGAACAAAAACACCTCAGTATTCATTTATTCTAACGCCAATGCAATAGTGGAAATTGCCATCTTCTCCAAATTCAGCACACTAATTAATCATCGATGTCATTATAAAGAATCATGTTGTGGGAGCAATTAGAAAATGCTGGAAAATGCTCTATATAACGCTTGATACCACCACTAAGACCCTATTTGGTAAAGCTTTTGGTGGACTAGAAAGCACTTTCTGACCCTCCAAAAATACTTTTGGATGGAATATAAGTATTTAGTAAAAAAATTGGAAAGCTGTTTTAGCTTTTCCAGAAAGCTAAAACAGTTTTTTAGGAGAAGCTCCAAAATGGAACTTCTTCGAAAAAACACTTTTAGCGTGCGTCGAAAAGCTGTTTTGATTTATAATTTTTTTTCTTTTTGGACCAAAATACCCATGATAGATATTATAATTATAAAAAATGTAATATTTTATATCTTTATTATTGTATTATACTATAAATATAATATTATATTACATTTTATCATAATATAGTGATATATTATGTTATATAATATCAAATTATGTTTTATTATGCTATAATATACAATATTATATTACTATATTATAATAATTTTATATTACATTACAGTAATATTATACTATCATATATTTATATATTAATACATTTTATTATGCTCTGTTATATAATACTATGCAGTGTTCTTTATTGTCATTTTGTCATACCAAAAATACTTTCTCAGTTTGTTTATGGAACACATACTAAAGTTCTATATCACTTTAGAAATGTTATCAAATAACAAATAGCTTTTTATAAAAGCTTTACTTCAAAAAGCTCTACTCCAACAAGCTCTACTTCTGAAAATTCTACTGCCAACAGCTCTGCCAAACGAGACCTAAATCCTTTCTCCAACTCAAAGCCTTCCAAGGCTAATCTTGGTCCTGGCCCCTCCTTAAGGTCAGCTGCATCTCCAAATCAGCATTGTAGCATTCGTTCTTCTCTATCATTCCACTTTTTTCTTCCATGAAGCCTCATTGATGTTAAGACTTTTGTCAGCCAAATTTAATTATCACTTCTCTCTCGTTTCTCCTCCTCTCTTGATGGAACTTAGCTAGCGTATTAAGATACTGCTGTCCATAATACAAACTTATCAGTGTACTGATACATACCCAACAGTTCATTGGTACACACATGCTACTTTCTTGATAGCACCTTATTTTGCATTGATAGATGCCTCAAAGTGAGGTAATATATAGTCTAGATTGTTATTTTGTTAATATATACTATATGCTCAAGTAATACACATGAGCCTCATCAGTGTGATGAAAATAATAGATAGTTCATTGATACACACCAATTTTCTTGTAATTACAAACTTGTATTTTATTGATGCACATCAAATGAATATAGTCTATACTGCTATGTATCTAATGCATTATGCATAGTACATGACTATATACACCTGAGCCTGTTTGAGATCTCATCCAAGCTGGTTTGACCTTGGGTTTGAGTTTCCTCCTCAAGGCCTCCAACAATGAGTTCAGCCTGTTAGTGATGGTACCATCCTCATCCAATGAGGATAGTGGTGCTAAGAGGCGAAGGCCACCGGCAACGAAGCAAAGGTTGTTAGGTTTGCCCAAATTTAGGGATTCAGTGCTTTACCATAAGAAAACATGGGTAAGAGAAAGGTGGTATCTCTCGCTAGTGTTGATCATGGTAGTACCTATCGCCATAGCTAATCATGGGCTGGACTTAGGCGCAAAACAGAGTCAAATTTTAAATAGGCCCAGCTCAAAGTAAAAATGAATATAGTTTAGGCCTGAGGCTCTGTTCATGATCAGCTCTACATCTTGCCCATTCCGAGCAGGAGTATGGAGATTTGATTCTAAGTTTCAAGTAATACCAGGCCTATTGTTGGTAGAGCCCTGATTGTACATGCTCTGGTTTGGTTTGTGTAATGTCCGGGCCCACAACCTACTAGGCCCAATAGAAAAATAGGCCCAGTTAAGGGTTGGGCCCAAATTTTACTGTAGCCAGTATAATGATTATTATAAAAAAAAAAAAAAAAACGAAGGGATAAGACCGACAGGGAAGGGTGACCCCCACCCCTGCTGGCAGTCGATGCCGGCGCACCGGAGACAGAGGGGGCGGCGGCCATTCCCGGAGAGGGGAGGCATGGAGCGGATGGGACCTCTCAGAGAGGGGGGTCTCATCTTCTAAACCACTATTTAAGTCCCTGCCGGCAACCCTAAGTCGGAGGCCCCCAAGAACACTGAAAGAGAGAGAGCCGAAGCCCTGGAGCCTAAGGCGGAAGAGCCCTGAAGCTCCAAGAGGAAGGAGGGACTACGAGGGGGAGGAACGGCCCAACGGTAACCAGCAAAAATCCAGGTAAGTGGCCCTTAGGTTAAATAATAAAGTTTTAGGGAGTGGAGATACCCCTCTGTAGGGTATTCTCCCCTCTGTTTCACTGATGAAACAGAGGGGAGGAGACTGGCACAGAGAGGAAGGAGACCGGCACGGGAGAGAAGAACAGGAGGAGGGCCGTGGGCCGGACCCACAGGCTGCGGGCCGGACCAACAGGCCGCGGGCCGGCCTGAGAACGGTCCAAGCCGAGCCCACGCCACCCGGGCCAAGCCCAGCCGGACTCGGCCTGCGGGTGACAGGCCCCGGCCGTGGCTGCCCTAGGGCTGAGGGGCAGCCAAGGGCCGCCGGGTCTGCCGTGCCGGCGACCAACGCGGCCTCAAGGCCGCCAGCCTCAGCCGAGCCCCACCTCTCCGCCGGCCGAGAGGTGGTGGCGAGACTCCCACAAAAAAAAAAGAAAAAAAAAAAAAGAGAAGAAAACGGAAGAGGAAGAAGAACAAGGAAAAGAAAAAAAAAAAAAAAAAAGAAGAAGAAGAGGGGGATACTTACCGCGGACCACGGCCTTACCTCGCCGTGGTCGGAGCCGGAGAAGTTCTCCCGAAGGAGATCGGCCTCGATCCCACCTCCCGGCTCTTCTCCTCTCCTCCGGCACCACTTCGAAGGAGAGGGAAAGGGCCGGCCTCCCACCGTCGCCGCCCCGAAGGGGAAACACCACTCCGGGCTGGTAGATCTGGCCGGGGAGGGTTCGGTGAAGGTCGGAAGGAGGAGGAGGCGGTAGATCCGGCCGGCGGAGAAGAAGAAGGCCACAGATCTGGCCGGAGGAGAAGAAGGGGAGCCGGAGAAGAGGGCCGGAAGCATGGGCTTCGGTAGAGACAAAGAAGGTGAAGAGGCGGAAGCCTCTGGAAGGGGGGAGAAAGAACCCGATAACGGGTTCGCGGGTCGGATCCGAATCCGAACCCGCAACCCGTTAAGCCCAAAGAAAAAGAAAAAGAAAAAGAAAAAGAAAAAGAAAAAGAAAAAAAAAAAGGGAAAGGGTTTAGCCAAATTTGACTAAACCCGAGCCCAATCAAATTGGGCTAAGTCTGGACAAGCCAGACTATAAATTAAACCAAAATTAAAGCCCAATTTAAGCCAATGTAATTAATTTGGGGGCCAAATTGATCCCGGATTGACCCTGACTCAGGCCCAAACGGGTCACAGTGACCCTAAACCCGAAATTAAACCCAATTAAGCTGGGAATTAAGCTTAGTGGCCAATCGGAAGGCCAATTAAGACTTATGAGCCCAGCCAAGACCCCAATACAGAGGAATTAGGCTTGGGCTAAATTTCAGATAGAAAAGGAAATAATATATTGTTATTATGACATGATTGTAGGTGACTTAGGACTCGTCACCAGGACGCAGGAGACCTAGGAGAAAGGCGAATCACAGTAAGTAACCTGTTCTAATCCTATTATAGATCATGTCATGTTATTAATGTTTTCCTAAGCATTTATTTTAAGTACATATGTTTCATGCATGATATGTTACAATGCATAAGTAACTTGCATGATCCCAGAAGCTATGGCTATGTATGCAACCTGATGATATTGATATTTTAATCATGCATGTAAGTTTATAAAGTCTTAGCTAGCCCCAGAGGCACTATAATGGGCTCAAAGATGCTACTGAGAATGACTGAGCCGCCAGTGGCTGAATAGTAACTGAGCTGCCCCGCCAGTGGCTGAATAGTAACTGAGCCTGCCCCGCCAGTGGCTGAATTGGAATTGGGCCTGCCCCGCCAGTGGCTGAATAGTAACTGAGCTGCCCCGCCAGTGGCTGAATAGTAACTGAGCTGGCCCCGCCAGTGGTCGAGTCTGACTTCGCAGTAGCATCCGAGAGAATGGACCACGGCATGCCGGGGCACGGTTTCATATGCATATTTTATGAAAATTTTGTGATTTGCACTACTGCTTTGTTTAAATTGCATACTTATTATGCCAGGATGATTATTAGATAAACATGCATGTCAGCTTCTCAAAACCCCGATTTACATGTTTAGTCTATTGGTTGATCCGGTAGGATTATGCAGGATTACTTACTGAGCCGTGTAGCTCACATCTGTTTATGTTTCGTTTTCTTTCAGATCCTCACCAGTGATCGCCATCAGACATGTTTTTATTTTGTTACAGAGCTTCGTATTTTTGGAGAAGCTTATATACTTCTGTACATATGAATAGCCTAGAAGTTCTGTATTTTTGGTTTTCAAACTTGAAGGTTGTACTGCAAACTTTTAATATATATATATAAGGATAAATCCTTTTGGCTACCTGTTACTCTGTATGAGGCTGCGTGCTACTGTGGGCGGTAGTCGGCAATAGCACGGCCGTGTCACGGAACCGGATCCGGGGCGTGACATCTAGTGGTATCAGAGCTTTAGGTTAAACAATAGAATAACCATAAAATGCCTAAGGAAAGGGGTAGTTAAGAATGTCACCGTCATAGAAAATGTTATAATATGCTAGTTTATCATAATCTCACTGTAAAATTTTTGCCTGCTAGGCGATCATTAGGAAGATATGGACGGCGACCGGAGACCACCCTCCCCGGAGCCCAGCGAGCGGTCAGCTTCCCCGGATACTCCACGGTCTGCAGCGGGTCAGGCAGGCCTAGCCGGAGTGTATCAGCTCATGGCACAAATGCTGCAACAGCAGCAGATGATGCAGCTGGCCGCTATGCCATCAGCAGACTCCTGCTATGAGAGGTTCCGCCGACTGAACCCCCCGACCTTTGAGGGTGGGTCTGACCCTATGGCGGCAGAAACATGGATCCGGGAGATGGAAAAGATGTTCCGAGCCCTCCACTTTCCTGATGAGGTGACAGTCCGACTGGCGACCTCTATGCTGACAGGAAACGCCGAATACTGGTGGACGGCCATGGAGACGGCTTATGCCGTTGACGGACTCACCTGGAGGGACTTTAAGAGGATGTTTTACAATCAATACTTTCCGGACTCAGTTCACCTGGCGAAGCAGAATGAGTTTTTGACGCTGACCCAGACTGACCAGATGTCCGTTCTGGAGTACGCCAATAAATTTAACGAACTGGGACGATTTTGCCCCCAGTTCATGGAGGATGAGAGAAGTAAGGTGAACCGGTTTGAGCAGGGATTGAGGTACGGGATTCGGTCCCGAATATCCTCCCATCTATTCTCAAGCTACAAAGATGTACTGGACCGAGCCTTGAAGGTTGAGGCTGACCTGATACGGTCCGGGAGAGGGAGGGAGGACCTGAAGAGGACCCGGTCATCGGGAGCACCGAGTAGTGGGTCTGGAGGCAGCAAGGGGTCTGTGCCCAAGAAGAGACAGAGCAGAGGCTGCCCCACCTGTGGCGGAAACCACAAGGGTACCTGCATGAAGAAGACCGGAGCTTGTTATTCTTGCGGGCAGACAGGACACATCGCCCGCAACTGCCCTAGCCGAAAGAAGGACGAGCCCAGACATACTGCACCAGAGGACCAGAGATCGAGGGGTAACCCTCGAGTTTTCGCACTGACTCGACAGGATGCCAGTGCTAGCGATCAAGTGGTGACAGGTACACTTCTGGTCAACTTGGTTCCTGCCCTCATTCTATTTGATACTGGTTCTACGCATTCTTTCGTGTCAGTTAGCTTTTCCAGACAATTACATAGCACATCTGAGAAATTAGTGGAACCATGGCATGTTGCTACACCCCTTCAGAAAGCCGCAATTGTTGACACTAAATATAAAGATTGCATAATTCAGATAGGGGAAAAAGAATTAGAGACAAATCTTTTACAGCTTGACATGCAAGACTTTGATATTATCTTGGGCATGGACTGGATGTCGCAGTATCACGCCCATATTGATTGTTACCACAAGAGGGTGGTATTTCGGATACCTGGGGAGCAAGAATTTTTCTTTCAGGGCGATATACCCCTTCAAGATGCTCCTACACTACACTTTATTTCTGCCTTGAAAGCTGGAAAGGCTTTGAGAAAAGGGTGTATGGCCTATCTGGCCTGTGTAGTGGATACCCAGAAAGAGACCAAACTGGAAGATATTCCAGTAGTCAGAGAATATCCGGATGTCTTCCCGGAGGAATTACCAGGATTACCCCCAGACCGAGAGATCGAATTCACTATCGACCTCGCACCAGGAGAGGGGCCAGTCTCCAAGGCTCCTTATCGGATGGCCCCTGCTGAGTTAAAGGAATTGAAGATACAACTACAAGAACTCCTGGATAAAAAGTTCATCCAGCCTAGTGCGTCGCCATGGGGAGCTCCTGTCCTGTTTGTAAAAAAGAAAGACGGGAGTATGCGGCTATGCATCGATTACCGGGAATTGAACAAGATAACCATAAGGAACAAATATCCCCTACCCCGGATCGATGACCTGTTTGATCAGCTGCAAGGCGCCCAAGTCTTCTCCAAGATAGATTTGAGGTCGGGTTACCATCAGCTAAAGATCAAATCTGAGGATGTGCCAAAAACTGCATTTCGAACCAGGTATGGGCATTATGAATTTCTGGTTATGCCTTTTGGACTGACCAATGCCCCGGCTGCATTTATGGACTTGATGAACAGAGTCTTTAAACAATATTTGGATCAGTTCGTGATAGTTTTCATCGATGACATTTTGATATACTCAAAGAGCCGGAAGGAACATGAAGACCATTTGAGGGTGGTGCTACAAATCCTTCGAGAGAAAAGGCTGTATGCCAAGCTGAACAAATGTGAGTTCTGGCTGAACAGTGTGGCGTTTCTCGGCCATATAATCTCCAAGGAAGGAGTGTCAGTGGACCCCAAGAAGATAGAAGCGGTGGTGGATTGGCCTCGTCCTACCAACGCCAAGGAAATAAGAAGCTTTTTGGGATTAGCCGGGTATTACCGGCGATTTGTGGAAGGGTTCTCCAAAATAGCTACCCCCTTGACCCAGTTGACTAAGAAACGGGCCAAGTTTATCTGGGACGGCAAGTGTGAGAGGAGCTTCCAGGAGCTTAAACAAAGGTTAGTTTCTGCCCCAATTTTAACATTGCCGTCCTTAACTGGAGAATTTACCATCTACAGTGATGCTTCCAAGAACGGGCTAGGCTGTGTGCTGATGCAAGATGGCAAGGTGGTAGCCTATGCCTCGAGACAGCTGAAACCCTATGAACAGAATTACCCGACACATGACCTAGAGTTGGCCGCAGTAGTGTTCGCCTTGAAACTTTGGAGACATTATTTGTATGGCGAACACTGTGATGTGTACACCGACCACAAGAGCCTGAAGTATATATTCACCCAGAAGGAATTGAATATGAGGCAAAGAAGGTGGTTGGAACTCTTGAAGGATTATGACCTGAGTATTAAATACCACCCAGGAAAGGCCAACGTGGTGGCGGATGCCCTAAGCAGAAAGTCAGTTATAAGCTCCGCCGCTTTACTCACCACTCAACCACAGATTCAGAAGGATCTCGATGAAATGCAGGTTGAGGTGGTTACCCAAACTACAAAAATTTTGCTGGCCGCCTTGAGTATACAACCAACCTTGATTGATAGAATAAAGGTTGCCCAGCAGTCTGATGAGCACATTTGTCAGCTCAAGGATGAAGTGGAGAAAGGGTTGCGACCCGAACTCCAAATGCACCCAGATGGCACTCTAAGGTTTGGCCACCGACTGTGTGTACCGGCAAATGTTGACCTAAAAAGGGAAATCATGGAAGAAGCCCACCAATCCCGTTTCTCTATTCATCCAGGCAGTACTAAAATGTACCGGGACCTTCGGGAACATTACTGGTGGAAGGGGATGAAGAGAGAAATAGCTGAGTTTGTGGCCCGATGCTTGACCTGTCAGCTAGTAAAAGCAGAGCACCAGAGGCCAGCAGGGTTGCTGGAACCAATAGAAATTCCTGAATGGAAGTGGGAGCACATCACGATGGACTTTGTTACAGGACTCCCCAAAACGGTGAGAAAGAATGATGCAGTGTGGGTGATTGTTGATCGCCTTACAAAATCAGCTCATTTTCTGCCATTCAGAATTGGTACTCCTTTAGACAAGCTGGCCCAATTATACATCGATGAGATTGTACGCCTGCACGGAGTACCAGTGAGCATCATTTCTGATCGTGACCCCCGATTCGTGTCCAGATTCTGGAAAAGCTTTCAGAAGGCCATGGGTACCGGACTGAGGCTCAGTACAGCATACCACCCCCAGACTGACGGCCAGTCAGAGCGGACAATCCAAACTCTGGAAGACATGCTGAGGGCTTGCACTGTGGACCTAGGTGGAAACTGGGATAGTCACATACCACTGGTGGAATTTGCTTATAACAATAGCTACCATTCCAGTATCCAGATGGCCCCATACGAAGCTCTCTATGGGAGAAGATGCCGATCCCCCTTACACTGGGATGACGTCGGGGAGCGGAAAATGCTAGGACCCGAACTGGTCCAGCACACCAGAGACAAGGTACTACTAATTAAGCAAAGGCTTCAGGCTGCCCAGGATAGACAGAAAAGATGGGCTGACAGAGGAAGAAGGGCCTCGGAATTTTTGGAGGGGAACTTTGTCTTCCTAAAAATTTCACCATCAAAGGGTATTACCCGATTCGGAAGACACGGCAAATTAAGTCCTCGCTACATTGGCCCATTTGAGGTTCTTGCTAGAATAGGCAAAGTTGCCTACAAATTGGCCCTACCTTCAGAGCTATCAGGCGTACACAACGTCTTTCACGTCTCCTTGTTACGGAGGTACGTCCCGGATCCCAGCCATGTGGTACCACATGAACCTCTGCAATTAAATAAAGATTTAACCTATGAGGAGGCTCCCCTGTGCATCATAGACAGAAAAGAGCAAATCCTCCGAAGGCGCACCATTCCCTACGTTAAAGTCCAGTGGACCAACCACACTGAAAGGGAAGCTACCTGGGAATTGGAGGAAGAGATGCGACAACGCTACCCTCAGCTCTTCGAGAACCAAGGTATGTTTAATTTTGAGGACGAAATTTATTTAAGGGGGGAAGAATGTAATGTCCGGGCCCACAACCTACTAGGCCCAATAGAAAAATAGGCCCAGTTAAGGGTTGGGCCCAAATTTTACTGTAGCCAGTATAATGATTATTATAAAAAAAAAAAAAAAACGAAGGGATAAGACCGACAGGGAAGGGTGACCCCCACCCCTGCTGGCAGTCGATGCCGGCGCACCGGAGACAGAGGGGGCGGCGGCCATTCTCGGAGAGGGGAGGCATGGAGCGGATGGGACCTCTCAGAGAGGGGGGTCTCATCTTCTAAACCACTATTTAAGTCCCTGCCGGCAACCCTAAGTCGGAGGCCCCCAAGAACACTGAAAGAGAGAGAGCCGAAGCCCTGGAGCCTAAGGCGGAAGAGCCCTGAAGCTCCAAGAGGAAGGAGGGACTACGAGGGGGAGGAACGGCCCAACGGTAACCAGCAAAAATCCAGGTAAGTGGCCCTTAGGTTAAATAATAAAGTTTTAGGGAGTGGAGATACCCCTCTGTAGGGTATTCTCCCCTCTGTTTCACTGATGAAACAGAGGGGAGGAGACTGGCACAGAGAGGAAGGAGACCGGCACGGGAGAGAAGAACAGGAGGAGGGCCGTGGGCCGGACCCACAGGCTGCGGGCCGGACCAACAGGCCGCGGGCCGGCCTGAGAACGGCCCAAGCCGAGCCCACGCCACCCGGGCCGAGCCCAGCCGGACTCGGCCTGCGGGTGACAGGCCCCGGCCGTGGCTGCCCTAGGGCTGAGGGGCAGCCAAGGGCCGCCGGGTCTGCCGTGCCGGCGACCAACGCGGCCTCAAGGCCGCCAGCCTCAGCCGAGCCCCACCTCTCCGCCGGCCGAGAGGTGGTGGCGAGACTCCCACAAAAAAAAAAGAAAAAAAAAAAAAGAGAAGAAAACGGAAGAGGAAGAAGAACAAGGAAAAGAAAAAAAAAAAAAAGAAGAAGAAGAGGGGGATACTTATCGCGGACCACGGCCTTACCTCGCCGTGGTCGGAGCCGGAGAAGTTCTCCCGAAGGAGATCGGCCTCGATCCCACCTCCCGGCTCTTCTCCTCTCCTCCGGCACCACTTCGAAGGAGAGGGAAAGGGCCGGCCTCCCACCGTCGCCGCCCCGAAGGGGAAACACCACTCCGGGCTGGTAGATCTGGCCGGGGAGGGTTCGGTGAAGGTCGGAAGGAGGAGGAGGCGGTAGATCCGGCCGGCGGAGAAGAAGAAGGCCACAGATCTGGCCGGAGGAGAAGAAGGGGAGCCGGAGAAGAGGGCCGGAAGCATGGGCTTCGGTAGAGACAAAGAAGGTGAAGAGGCGGAAGCCTCTGGAAGGGGGGAGAAAGAACCCGATAACGGGTTCGCGGGTCGGATCCGAATCCGAACCCGCAACCCGTTAAGCCCAAAGAAAAAGAAAAAGAAAAAGAAAAAGAAAAAGAAAAAGAAAAAAAAAAAGGGAAAGGGTTTAGCCAAATTTGACTAAACCCGAGCCCAATCAAATTGGGCTAAGTCTGGACAAGCCAGACTATAAATTAAACCAAAATTAAAGCCCAATTTAAGCCAATGTAATTAATTTGGGGGCCAAATTGATCCCGGATTGACCCTGACTCAGGCCCAAACGGGTCACAGTGACCCTAAACCCGAAATTAAACCCAATTAAGCTAAGAATTAAGCTTAGTGGCCAATCGGAAGGCCAATTAAGACTTATGAGCCCAGCCAAGACCCCAATACAGAGGAATTAGGCTTGGGCTAAATTTCAGATAGAAAAGGAAATAATATATTGTTATTATGACATGATTGTAGGTGACTTAGGACTCGTCACCAGGACGCAGGAGACCTAGGAGAAAGGCGAATCACAGTAAGTAACCTGTTCTAATCCTATTATAGATCATGTCATGTTATTAATGTTTTCCTAAGCATTTATTTTAAGTACATATGTTTCATGCATGATATGTTACAATGCATAAGTAACTTGCATGATCCCAGAAGCTATGGCTATGTATGCAACCTGATGATATTGATATTTTAATCATGCATGTAAGTTTATAAAGTCTTAGCTAGCCCCAGAGGCACTATAATGGGCTCAAAGATGCTACTGAGAATGACTGAGCCGCCAGTGGCTGAATAGTAACTGAGCTGCCCCGCCAGTGGCTGAATAGTAACTGAGCCTGCCCCGCCAGTGGCTGAATTGGAATTGGGCCTGCCCCGCCAGTGGCTGAATAGTAACTGAGCTGCCCCGCCAGTGGCTGAATAGTAACTGAGCTGGCCCCGCCAGTGGTCGAGTCTGACTTCGCAGTAGCATCCGAGAGAATGGACCACGGCATGCCGGGGCACGGTTTCATATGCATATTTTATGAAAATTTTGTGATTTGCACTACTGCTTTGTTTAAATTGCATACTTATTATGCCAGGATGATTATTAGATAAACATGCATGTCAGCTTCTCAAAACCCTGATTTACATGTTTAGTCTATTGGTTGATCCGGTAGGATTATGCAGGATTACTTAGTGAGCCGTGTAGCTCACATCTGTTTATGTTTCGTTTTCTTTCAGATCCTCACCAGTGATCGCCATCAGACATGTTTTTATTTTGTTACAGAGCTTCGTATTTTTGGAGAAGCTTATATACTTCTGTACATATGAATAGCCTAGAAGTTCTGTATTTTTGGTTTTCAAACTTGAAGGTTGTACTGCAAACTTTTAATATATATATATAAGGATAAATCCTTTTGGCTACCTGTTACTCTGTATGAGGCTGCGTGCTACTGTGGGCGGTAGTCGGCAATAGCACGGCCGTGTCACGGAACTGGATCCGGGGCGTGACAGTTTGCCTCACGGCCTAGGCTTGGACTGGGAGGTATTGAGTGGTGGGTAGGATGAGTACCCCCCCTGCTCTCGAAAAAAGGCGCAAAAAATAAAAAGTCTGGCTGCCTTTGGATATCAATATATGCTTAGCCTAAAATATAATATCTGAAGCTTTAATCAGATTGTTAACCAAAAGGATCTTTAATTGAATTCCAAGCAACTACTCTGGTTAAAAGATAATGTTCAACAAATAGATACGTTGCATAAATGACATGATCCCTACTTCCAGTACAAAGACAAACTTGAACATCCCTTTATTTAAAGCCCAATCACATCCTATTGGGCAACAACAAAAGAGCCATATTGAAGCTACAAATTATTGTTGAATGCTCCCATCTAATATTACATAGAAACACACGCACACTAAACCGAGGTTCTGCTTGAGCAGATCTCTCCATTCGCGTACAAATACTATTTTGATTCCACATCTTACACTTACAATCGCATCTTTCTTGATGGAATGCACCTCACTCCTTGCTGAGGATTCTCCTTATTCAAAGTTTAGAAGGTTTTCATCTCATCTTGAAAGGCTTCCAAGTGCTCCTTCTCGACGCACTGCGTCATCAACCGAGCATCTTTCTTGGGCTTCGGTGGTGCTCCAATGATGGCCACCGCCATGAACTCTTGGTAGGCAAAAGGTATGACATGGATGGGCATCCCCCAGCCATAGTCGACCTCAAGGAAGCCGAGCCGGGTCCAGTCTGAGACAAACAACGAGTCGTATGTGAACGAGAGCTGGTAGGGCTCCTCTTTGAAGTCCCCGACCACCCACCTGGCGAAGTCCGCAGGCAGCCTAGCCTTGGCATCCTTGATCATCTTCACGACTTCGACGAGCTCGGCCGATGCTACTTTACTGCTAGGGGCGGTGACAGTCACTGGATAGAAACAGTTGCCATAGTAGCCAGCACCTTCTGCAGGCAATACTTGGTGCAACAAGTGGCGAGTGCTGGCGAAGAAGCAGACATGGACGTCGACGTCCGGGTCCAACTTGATGGCCCGGGTGCGAGCCTGCCAGGTCTTGGCAACGGAGACATCGAAGGCGGAGCATCGCTGGCCGAACTGCTCGAAGAACTGAGCTTTCACCTGGTTGATGCGGTCCTGGGAGATG
Source organism: Phoenix dactylifera (assembly GCF_051530095.1). Classification (NCBI taxonomy): domain Eukaryota; kingdom Viridiplantae; phylum Streptophyta; class Magnoliopsida; order Arecales; family Arecaceae; genus Phoenix; species Phoenix dactylifera. Next base: position 14,179,816 of record NC_143191.1, read on the forward strand.
TCCATGGTGGAGTGCTGGAGCTTGAAGGAGGGGAAGACTAGTGGGGGTCCAGGAGGGAGCTTGGGCGGGCTGGGGATGAGTTCGCGCGCCCAGACCGGGTCGACGGTGGGTTTGGCTCGGTTGCGAGCAAATTCTCCGATGGCAGCGACGAACTGTGCTGCCCCGAGGCCGTCGGCGATGGTGTGGATGGAGATGAGGCCAACCACGAACCCGCCACAGGTGAATTCCGTTACCTGAGATTGGAAGTTGGGAGTTATGATGATTTCGGAGGAATCAGATAGTTCGCATAACTCAATAGAGAAACTCAGAATGGGAGGTGGACAAAGGTTTGGAGCAAGACTTGATCCATTTACTATGTGGGTTTGGGTTGATGGCTTGCATCTAATTGTGTTGGATATTAATTACTCTAGGTTTAGGATCCAAAAGCATCAAGATTGTCCATCCGCCCTGCTGTTTTTTTCCCCCCCTCATGTCAATTAATTGCCATTGTCCATTCATTCATGACTGGGACAATAGCAATAACACTAATAAAATAAAATAAAATGAACAGAAGGGCTGCTGTATCCATTTCACCTAGCAGTAAATTAAAATAGACATTTCAACAGTTGTATCATCCTATCATATTCATGTGACGTATGCATATATTAGCCTATGTCGGATGCATGCATGCTCACCCATACGGGTTGTCTAAAGAGATGATGTACTTTAGGATAATGTTATCCTCGGCTTCAACAAGCATCACATATTCATTATCCAAATATCTACCTGCGCCTCCTTGTGTGTGGGTTGAGGGAGCTATTTAGCTACTACCTGTCCCTCGTCCAAGTTCTTCTTTTTTTTTGAAAAACAAGAATAAAAACTACTTGTCCAAGTCAAGAGGCCGACAAATGGCATGGTTAGGCAGAAAATTAATGTCTTTGCAACCATTGAGCTCTAAGTTAGAACAGCAATTGGCCTTCTGGTCATTCCAATGCTGTGGGCTGCTTTATAATTAATAAGAAGGGTTAGGTGGTTAGACCCTTGTAATCTACGATCCTGTTTTGAATACAATGGGACTCTTTGGATGACTTCTGTCTAAAATAATCTTCAAAGTCAATCCACAAGTACCTAGAAAATATATATCTTCAAAATCAGTTCAAAAGTACCTTGTAATCCACAAGCAATATAATTATCTTCAAAGTCACTCCACACGTAGCTAGAAAATATATATCTTCAAAGTCAGTTCACAAGTACCTTGTAATCCACAAGCAGCCACCTAGGCCCATGTCCCATTTGTCGGAGCATGATCACTTAGGCCATAATCTTTAGAGCCATAAACACTGCCGGCCAACTTCGTCACCATACCTATAGATATTTATTTGATAGAATATTTCCCTTTTGAAAAGTACTCCGTAATAGTTTCCGATTAAGTGCACGAGTGCATAAAACCAAAATCTTGTGCAGATAGGTTGACATATGGGTTGTGAATTTCCTATGCCACAAGGCAACCTAAACCATCTTCAATGCAGCATAACATACCTGCATCATCAGGGGCAGATCAAGGGGGTCCAACTCCGGGCCAGGCTTGGGGAGGAGCTCGTCTTGAGGGATCATGAGGGGGTGGTCGAGGTACCTGACGTCCTCAAGGCTACAATTTGCAGTGGCCTCGACAAACCAAGCACCCTCGCCGGTGCAAGCGATGCGAACGTCGCCGTGTTCTGAGTCGACGAACCGTCCGGCGAAAGGGTAGTACGGGACCAGTGCCTTGGACAGTGCTTCCTTTATGACCTTGGCTGGCTCCTGGCCATGCTTAAACACGTGCAGCGACCGCACCAGGTGCCTCAGTCCGGGCACACGGTCGATGATCGAGAGAGAGAGCGTATCCGATGGTGTTGGCTCCCATGGGCTGACGAGGGACTGGGCAGTTCTGGTCACTGAGAACCCCATGGCTGCAGGAACTTCAGGAGGGTATGCAATGTGGTTCACAACTCGGAAGCCTTTGAAGTGGAGAACTATATATAGGAGAGGATGCGAGGTGGTTGATGGCTTGAAAGACTTTCAGGTCTATATGTAGATGGAGGCAAGGCAAGTAATCCCTATAAAGAGTGTTGTTCTGAAATTTCTGCTCTTGTAGTAGGTAATGCCTCGGATGAGCTAGCTGGTTGTCACGGAACAGTTCGAACATAGTAATCAGCGCATGGCCATTTGACATGTGTGATGGTTTCAGTCGGCCCCATGATGAGTTATGTAATTAAGCATGGTCCAGATCTCTTGTGGACTTTTCCAACTTTTTATTTCTAGGGGGCAAGCCTTGGAGGACCATATCCATTGCCATCAGTCAAGTTCAGACCTCCACTAAGTCAAATTTTACAAGTTATCACGTTTACGCTAGTATTTGAAATATTTCATTCCCTTGGAAACTGCATGTCGAGTAATGGACCACGGTATATGTCTCGAAAAATCAGCGATTGACAGCTCGAGGCCGATAATCTATCGTCTGCATGAGGAATGATTTAGCAAACTAAACCGGTTTTCCTCTACACATGTGACTAGGAGTGTAGCCTGTTAACCTGATCTGAAATCGACATGAAATAGAGGTCTTGGATATGAAAAATGATCTGAATAAACTATTAGTTTGGGTTTGAATTCTAAAAATAGACTTGAGGTCCTACTGTGTATGGCTTGGGTTTAGCTAGATCCATATCTGAAAACTGGAAACCCAAAATAATTATATGCATGCAGACAAATATATATGCATACAAACTTGCGCACAAATATAAAAACACATAGGTGCATGGTTGTGTGCATGCCTATTATTATGGCATATGATTAACCAAGGTGATATGGCATAATGGGATTCATCCAGCTCACTGGCTACATGGTGGCTAGGGAACCCCCTTAAACTCTCTAAGGCATCTTGGTCCGGACTCGCGAACCGACTAGGAGAGTTAGTACGAGCAGACCAAAAGCATCCAGCCTACAGAGCTGAGGTATCTTAACTCGACCGGATGACTAGTCAGCTTGGCGGACAATTTAAGTTGAGCCAGCGGTCTAACCCTTCCACTCAAATGTTTGTGGAGTCCCAGCAATTCTGCCGTGTATCGGGCGATTACAGCATATCCTTAGGTTGTTCCAGAGTTTGTTGGGATACGATTCGCTGGAGATACAAGATCCCTGCTATAAATAAATCTAGAGGCCTTCCGTAAAAAGGTAATAATAAATAAAGAATAATAAATGGTGAATAAACACTATAGCTAGAGGGAGACTCTGTCTCTCTATTTTTTCTTCTTCTTTCATTTTCACTTTAAATCCTCTCTAACTTAAGTATTGAAGAGCCTGATAGGAACCAATCTGGCGAGCTCTCTAACTTTGGCGTATTATCTTGCAGATCCACGGATATGTTCCACATTAGTATCTCAGGATCAGTGGCACCAGACTAGCATCATGAGCGGAAAGTCGAAGGGAAAAAGCCATAAGACATAGAAGGAACAACCACCCAGGAGCCGGTCAATCAATTGAAGTTCAACATCTTGCTACATAGCTCCCTAACGTCTCCATCCCTTTGACTAGGTGTAGAGACTATCAATGTTGAATAGTTCTGCCTACTAGTTCAGTAGGTACAAGTTCTCATGATATGGTACAAAACTTGCAACAGTAGGTTTTCCCTCATTTAATGGGCTAACTGGCTCATCAAGATGATCTAGCCCAAGACAGCAGTCACCTCCATCTCGAAGGTCATGGAAGAAGGCGGAAGCAAAGCGCTCCCATTCCCCTTTTGGAGCTAGCTCTAACCCCACCAATCTCTCTCCACATTGGTTGGGAAGAGTCTGGCAGGAGATGGACCTTGATCGTAGAATCGAGGAGATGAGCAATCGGATTAGAGCCCTACAAGAGTAAAGAGTTGAAGTTGGAGATGATCTTGAGAAAATGAATGAACCTCCATTTACAAAGGAGATTATGGAAGAGCCTTCGCCAAAGGAGAAGTATTCTAGTTTGAGTTTTGTGATGGCACCACTGACTCAATGGATCATCTTGAGGGTTTTAAAGCTCTTATGCCATTGCAAGGTACCTCGGAAGCCATGATGTAAGTCTTTCTAGCCATGCTTAGGAAGCCGACTTGACTCTGGTACTCAAGCCTCCAGGCTTGATCTTTTTCTTCGATAAAAACGGTCACCAATTTGCCACCTACTTCATCAGTAGTAGAAGGCAGAGGAAAGTTTTGACTAGCTTGTTCACTGCAAGACAAAGGGAAGATGAGTCCGTCCGAAACTACATTGATCGATTTAATGCCATGATGCTAGAGGTATGCGAGTTGGACCACTCCATGGCGATAGCCATAGTGATAAATAGGTTAAGAAACTTGCACTTCAGCTTCTACTTAGAGAAGAGGCCTCCGAAGGATCTAGCCGAACTCTTGACTCAAGCCGACAAGTACATCAATGCCGAGAAAACCATTGCTACCCAGAAGGAAGCAGTGAGAACAGAAGGCCATAAGCATAAAGATTATGAGAAGGATGACCTGAGGAAAAAATGCAGCCGAGAAGCTCCACCCTCTTTTAAAGAACTGTGGATGGTCTGGATTAGTCTGCTCAGTCATCTTCCTATCAAGATCGGTAGACATGCATCGCATCAACATTGCTCTGAATGGTCAAACGACTATTCAAAAGGCAAAGCGTTATGATTCATTTTTCGAAGGATACCATTTTGGACTGTCCTTTTTAAAATAGCGCAGAGTCTGACAGATAATTACTTTCTTTTTTGGAATGATAATCAAGATATATCTCTAGCTGTTGAAGAGGTCATGTATCAATTTTCCAATTTTTGAAAATTTTTCTTATTTTTTTCAATTTTTATTTTTTTGAAAAATAAAAATATAGTTATGACAACATAATGATGTCTGATTGAGGTCATTGGTTACTCCGATCGGTCAACCGGAGAATTGAATAGCTTGCTCCTACATAAAGAGTGGGGTGTGAAGGTGGGTGAGATGTGATGTTGGCTTCATAATATCATGCATACGCGTAGTGGTGGTATTAGGGCTACATTTGAGATGTCCATATGGTGCACTTGTTTATTGTGCATAGAGGTTTCCTTGACTCTTCCATCAACTCTACATTCCCAAGAGAAGAATATCTTCGTGGCATTTTTTAGCCCACAGACTGAGCCATCCAGCAACAAGTATGCATATAATATGGCACGTTGTTGCTCGCTCCATTGGATCATGTGACATTGACTGGTCAATATTTGACTGGATGTATAATGTGCATCACATGTTATGGTATTTTTATACAATAATTATAAAAATATTGGACCCATGCGGGTGTATGTTTTTGTCCCACATTGATTATATATTGAGTCGATTTTGGATACTTATACAAGGTTAAAAAATTCAAATAATACCTTCTACTAACTTTTTTGTATGAGACCATGGATTGTTACACCTTCACCCACAAAACTATTTTTTCCAAAATTTAATAAGTATTTAATTAGAATTATCTAGGATTTAGTTAAAATATTCTATACTCATTATCTTTAGCGAGCACAGGTATTATACATAATAAATGTATACTATTATATTAAAATTATATATTATATAATAATATTACAATTATATAATATATAATATAATTATGTCATAATATTATATTTTTAATTATTATATATACATGTATGTATATATGTATGTATATAGAGAAAGAGATATGCTAGAATGCTTTTGAGAGCATTTGATCCAAAATGCTTTCTGATAAAAATCAATTATGAAACCGTCAAAATGAAAAAAAAGTATGCAGCCGAATCTGCAACTTGATTCCTTTCCCCTTTCTTTTAATAATATAAGGTTAATTGACCAATTAGCATAGTTAGTTAACAAAGAAGTTCTTGACCACCGCTTGTCCTTCAACTATGAAACAACTAACTAGTAAAGCCTACATTGGATCATCAGATATAGGGAAATCCATTTTATGATCTACCTTGGCAACTTGTTATATATAATCCATATTCAGTAAATTAACTTGTTATAATTGACATTCAAAAAGCGATGTGAGTAAACTTTCATAAGATTTACCAACTCAACTTGATGCTAACTTGAGGGTGACAGCTGGTTGTTGAAGTGTCCTATTATTGATACAATCGATTGTGCATCCAGAGACCTAGTTTCAAGTCTTCTATTCTCATCCATTTGTGATCTCTAAATTAGTGATAAGCATTGCCTATTTCGTTCTCGAAAGGATTGGTGGAAAAAAAAAGAAAAGAACCTAATTCAATATCATGCTTGCGTCATTGAAACGAGTGACACTTTCATCATTAAAATATTTTTTTATTGTAATGCATACATATTTATTCATAAATATAACAATATAAATTAATAAATATAGATTACCCACAATAGATTTGTTGTCACCCAAACTTGATCCGGTGATCTGAAGAGCACCAATCAGCAGCAATCTGCACACAAAAAGAAGACAGAAAGGAGGTCCGGCTTCGGGGGCACTCTAAAGCTTAAGTGAGAAAAAAGGATTTTAGGGAACAGTAGAGAAGAGAATAAGGCTTGGAATAAAAAGAGAAGAGAGTGAGTATTGTATGATATTATATATTAGGTGTACCTGATTCATCAAGCCCCTTTTCATGGTTGAGTTCTGGTCCCATTGTTGTTGAATTTTCAGTCCTCATTTAAGTAAAAAACAAACTCCCGAACTTCAAGTCTTCAATTCAAGGAAGGCTTCTTCAACTAAGAAAAGTTTTTCTTTTTTTGGTAGCTTAGATTCAGGCTACATGAATACGGGACGTAGTTTAAATTATCAAAATGCAAATTCAAGTGTAATGTTAGAGATCTCGGCTGTTAGGACCCTACGATCAATAGATTTAAATCCTGTATTGTTGAAGGGGATACTCCCTTTGATCCTTTTTCTCTCTAGGCATAAAAAGGACTGATACGTACTCGAAGGTCACCATGGTCATCTGATAAAGTGGAGAGACTCAAAGAGATAAATTTATAGAAATGAGTAAGCAATCTTCAGACGTTTACCTCAATCCTTTGGAGGAATAAGTCGACATCGTACCAACCGCGAGAGAGAGAGAGAGAGAGAGAGAGAGAGAGGTGGAAAACTTTGTTTCATGAAATGATTGGGAAATTTCATGCATTACTTGTGGTGGTGATGCAATTAATCACCTTCCAGTAATCCGCGTGGTCCTTTCGTTTGTCTTCTCAGGAAGGTTTCCATCAGTCTTTCATCAACCCTAGAAGAAATTAGTGCCTACGTTACGTGCACCGATATGCCGCCCACTTAGCTGTCTATTGAATTTTGTGGTGGTTCAACAGGATACATGCGAATAAAGGCTCCACATATCGGCCGACAAGGCGGTCAAGACGCAGCGATGTAGTCCTGCACTAATAATTACTCAACTCTAAAGTCAGGAGAGAAGAACTTTATCTTTAAGCTGCTTCTTTTTTTTGTACTCCGGCCTACACAGCAACAACCTGCACATAAGCACTGAGTTGCTCGCTCTGTTGGACCGCACGACATATTGATTGGTTCATACTTGACTAGATAGGTAAATGTATGTCACAAATCATTTTGATAATAATAATCCCCATACCATGCACTGTGATATACTTTGGAACTTAATTACCATAGTCCATGTGAAAGATTGGCCAATCAAAATTCTCCACAAAATCTTCAATTTGCCGATCAACATCCGCCATGTGGAAAGCCTGAGAAGTGCGTAGGAAACTTTTGAATTTCAAAATCCTCTCATAGTTGGCATCACCTTGGCCACAGCCATAGGTGGTTCCTAAACCACACTTGAGAAATGTGCGGGACGTGATGCGTGTGCGAAACGATCATGCATGATGCTAGGAACGTGTGGTAGCCTACCAAATACGGGTGACCCCACTACAAGAAAAACAAGATTTGGCGACGCTTTTTAAGGCTTTTCCCGACGCTTTTAAGTGTCAATAACTTTCCTTCTGATGCTTTTAAAAGCGTCGTCAAAGCGTCGGCTATGTCAGAGTGAAAAAAAGAATTACCAACGCTTACGAAAACCGTTGCTAAAGGGTGTTTTTAGCGACGCTTAAAAGCGACACTAAATGTTTTTTTAGCGATGCTTTAAAGCGTCGTTAGAAATATTTTTTTTTGAAAAAAATATTTAATTTTTTGTTTTAAATATTGCATCCGTGGTTTAGATATGGTGCATTGCAAAACCCACAAATATTTTTTCTTTTTTTTTTGAACTAAAGGGAGGCTGAAACAAGCCACCCAAAAATTTTATTGCAAGAACAATGTTTACAGCAGAATATTTACAACAACCACCGCATCCGTTGCAAGTGAGGAGGACAGCGGTGAGGAAGGTGGAGTAGAATTTCTAGCGGCTCCGTGTCGGCCGCCATCACGACGAACTCCGAAATACCCCTATTCAAAGTCTTGGTAGCTGCATACAAGATAATTCCAGCATAAACGAATGCGAGGATTGGAATTACTTAAGAGGGTTTGAAGTAAAGAGAGACGATTGGGATTGGAAACCTTCATTGGTGCCCTTCTTGAGCTATTTATAGTTGGCTGCTTGCTGGATGAGATCCAATATGGTTATCGTTAGCTAGGCATCCGCCAATGGGTAGGCCTTCGGGTTCATAGCCTCGGTGCTCTATTATTATTTCAAAACATAAAAATATATATGCTATTTTAATTTTTTTTATAGAAAAAGAAAGAGAAGCATAGATATAGGTGAAGATATTGAAGGGAACTAAAAAGAGATAAGAGAGGAAGGGAGGGGCATCACCATTTTTGTTCTTGTCTTGGGTTTTATTGAGCGAACCGAGTTAAAGGCTCGAAGCGATTGGATGGAGAGGGCGGTGTCTTGCTCGTGTTCCACTTTGATTTGGGAGCGGAGGACGGGACGCTTGATTCCTGCTACGCCTGAGAAGAGAAGAGAGAGGATTTCGGCGATAGCCGGAGAGGGGTTTTCAGTGTAGAGGGGTGCCCTAGGTGCCTCTTCGACAGCGACGAAGAGGCGGGCGAAGGCATCATCGCCGGAGACGTTTTCTACGCGCTGCTTCTCGACGCCACAAAGAGAAGTGGGGAAAAGAGGAGGGGGGCCGAGGATGAGCCGAGGACGAGGCCGCCGCTTGCGGTGATGGAGAGGGAGGAAGAGTAATAGAGGTAGAGGAGGGCGGAAATGGGGAGGGAAGAGGGGGATTTGAGGAGATGGCTTCTTGAATCTGGAGGGGGTTAGGGATTTGTTGGGGGGGGGAGAGGGGGGTGCGTCGGCTAGAGGAGTTATCGCTTTTGAAAGCGAGCGAAGGAGAAAGAGAGGGAGGAGGGGCGCCGGCGGGGGGTGTGGGGGAGGTGGAGGGGGGGCGCAGGTTGAGGGGCGGCTGGCTGTAGGGGTTAGGGTTTAGGGGGATTAGATTTTATATTTGTGTTGGCGCCGGGCTGGGGGGGAGGGGAGGGAATGGCCCCCGACGACGCTTCGCTTTGAAGCGTCGTCTACTTGCCTTATCCGTCGACGCTTCTTCAAAGCGTCGGCAGATTTTCGCCCCTGAGCCAAAATTGTCGACGTTTATACTAAGCGTCGGCAGTAAAAAGTCGGGATAAGCCTTTTTTTCTGTAGTGCTCACATGCCCAAATTATCAGGCGACATGTCAAAAAAATTGGATCTATGTCCAATGGATCACACCTACCAAAAAAAAGTATTTTGTTTCGACTCGGTCCGTAGTCACATTTGAAATAGCTGATGGGATAAAATTAGCAACACTTTTTCCTCGGGATCTCTTGCAGGAAAGGAATAATGTCCAACTTAGAGTTGTCAATTATATTCTTTATGAAAATGGCAAGTCAATTCGAGCAATTTATCACAGAAGTATTCAATTAGTTCGACCAAGAAAAAACTTATTATTCCTAGGGGGATGGACAAGGACCTATGGAAGTGATTCCGACCAAGAAAAAGAACATTTTTTTAAACCACAGGGCTATAGAAAAGGGCCTGTAGGGAAGGTATGATTGAGCGACCGTCTGTAGCTAAACTTGCCTCTCAGAAGTAGTCTAGATCCTAGTTTAGCTGGACTATCTCGTTCTTCCAGTTTCCTTCGATTCTATAAATGAGTCATCAGAGTTTAAGACTATGTTTCTGAGACCTACCTTTGTATATTCCTTCGCCACCCCTCTTAGAAAGGATCTTTTGGCTTTCTCTCTTTGGCATGTGAAGGGAGTCCTATTGGGCTAGATATATCTCATCTTTATCTAGTGTGCAAGTGATGTTCTTTTGTTGTCCCTTGTACTCTACCTTAATTTAAGTGGTACCACATGAAGGAATTCTTCTTTAAGGACATCAGCCCTTTCCTTACCTTGTCTTTTCTCAGCCCAAACTTAAGACCGCTTTTCTTGACACTCACAAAAGAAAGAAATTCAAAAAGGATTTTCAGTTCTGAATAGAACGAAAAGAAAGTCAAAGGGAATGAAAAGAAAGATCAAAGAGATAGTATCCTGTGCAATATAAGTTAAGGATTAAATACCCCCACCCAGAAAGACGTGTTTTTTATTTTTTAAATAAGGCATGTTAGCCTCTTTGTCCCTCCCGATTCAGCAGCAAAAGCATCATCAGCTTCCGAAGAAGATGAAGCTACCGAGATGGAAATTGGGAGCTACTCTTCCGACCGAGAAAGCGATTGAGAAAGCCAACAATTCTATCTGAATCTTTATTCCGAATATCTTAGATTGAAGATCACAAGCCAGATTACCAAAATTCACAACTCACTTCCGACTGATAAGAGGTGCCTCTATCCAACCTCGATAGTATTGAATGCTCCTTCCATCAAAACACGATAGTTGCATTTTATGGTCAGAACTCAATCTTGAGATGGTGAATTAGACTCAGCCTATGTTGGCCTTATGCTCAATCCACCGCTGGAAAATTTTCTTCAATAACCGGGTCACGGCCGTGGCGTTGGGCAGAAAGTCGATGATTTCGACGAGGCCCTTCCCTTTAACCCAAACAACCAGATTAATTACGGGTCATCCCCTACCTCCGAATCCTTTGACGAACACCAGAGAAGTTAGTTGTCCGCCTATCGTTGGTTGACTTGAACGTTGTTCTCTCTAGTCCTAGAATCACCACCTCTTTAAACCTCTGATGAAAAAGTCGTAGGCGAAAGTGGGCCTTTCACTCATACGAATGAAAAATAAGAGAGCCTATTTATCCATTTCGAGATGGTTGCTACCTATATGTTCTGATTCATTTACTACAAGAAACCCATTATTCCAAGCGCAAGTCCTGTACTTTTTTGATTAATCGCCTGCTCACTTCGGATATCGAGGAATCTCTATGATGCTTGTTAAACAGCCGAAGAGCTACTACCATGGTTAGTCAACATAATTGCATAGGCCCAAAAGCCCAGGTAGCTTGGCATGGGAGGAAATGAAGATCTCTGAACTAATGGTCGGTCACTTACTCTATAATGCTAAGTTAATCCCCTTCTCCAATACTCCAACATCATCCTATCCACCGCTGTGGATGTTCACCAGGCTATCCAAGAAGTCCAAGGTGCATAAGCCAGCTCCTCGATAAATCCTTACTCATCCTCTTGTTCGATAATCCTTTATCGGTTCTCTTCCTTCCCCACATTTAGCCCTCCTTCTCCGCCAGTACTTTCATCTCCGGGGAAGCAATCTGATCTGTCTCAAAATATATCTCCTAGTGGCGATGGGCGATGAACCAAGAACGAAGTCCAATCCATCTTCTAAAACAACGAGTTAATTGGTACATAATGTAATTGATTCATCGGCGAGAAAAGTCTGACTTCTCGATCAAAGCTATCCCTTGCTGGTCCCGTTCCCAATGGAAGCTAATCAGCTGACGAAAACTCATATCTATCTCTCTTATCTGATTCTAGCGCCTCGATTTCTACACACGCTTGGCTCATCGCATCTCTCAATCGGGTGGAAAGCCTAGGAGCAAGGAATCAGACTGAATCAAAGACAAGAGATACATTGATGGCCTTGGATGGATTAGCTTGGATTGAGCTGTCCCTATTCCTATCAGTCGAGTGCTAATGCCCTTAGCCAGTACGGAACCAACCCAGCTCCCATCCCCGCGAGTGAGTTTCGCTAGTCATAAAGAGAGAGAAAGAAGGGAATAACTTAACATTTCATGACTTTATGGTTGTTTCGGAGGCAAAAAAAGGAACAGATAAACGAACTGAAAAGGATTGGGATAAATAGGTGGCATCGGCCTATCCAACTACTTCTCAACCGGCCTAGCTGCTAGTCACCGTGGTGAGACTCGGCCAGTTGCTTCATTGATTTTTTACAACCCTTACAACCACCGTGGATCTACTTATCGAACGGATATTACGGCTAGGATTATCTTAACCATTGGCAGGGGATCATTTAATCAGTTACGATACGAATGCAACTAATGTGACATGCCTTAAAAAGCACTTTTCATGAAGGTTTTTGGCCCCTTGGTAGTTTGCTTAGGCCCCCACCTCGCCTATGTGGTTCGTGCATACCTTGCTTCAGGGGGTTGGATCTTCTATCCAAGCTAGAGAGACTAGTTTGATACTAAAGAGACGGCTAGTGGACTCATTCGTTGGCCCACTTCAATATCTATGTGTCTTTCGATTCATGTATATGCCTTTTTTTATAGATATTTCGCTATTAAGCATTCCGCACGCATTACCAATCCCAACCCCGGCTAATCTTTTTTTCTTAACCACCTCATTCATCAACCTCTTACCCTTAAACAATGGGAGTTATGTCCTAATCTCCATGGTTATGCCCGATAGCACATGGGGAGAATGATTGGACCTAAACCTTTATACAGGCTTGCCTCTTTTTCGGGCTAGCTCGCAAAACCTAGACTCCCATGGCTCGCTTGGAAAATGTTCGTACGTTGCTAACCTCTTAATCTCTTCCTATCTTCGAGCTCTTCTTGAATCGAGGAGTTAAAGTAAAGCTCAGCTAGAACAATTCCTCTCTCCGATGGATGGGCAGGGAATAGCATCTAATATGATTTCTTATCAGCCTCTCCTGATTGGAGAGAGAGAACCAATCTGACGAGAAGGAGTTCTTTCTCCATCCCATCACTAGTAGTTGCGGTTCAGCCACCGATACCGGTGCAGAAGACAAGGAAAAAGAGAAGGGTCGGTCTATTTAGTCTTATTAGTCCCCTTCAGTCCCTGGACTGGGCTCTAAGTTATGATACTGAATGAAAGGCCCATGCTAGCTCCATGCAGGAAGAAGTCTTACTAGAATCGGGTAGCCAAGCTAATCTAATGAGGGAGGCATGCTTTCTTTATGGATGGATGCACCGGAGATGGTAATAACATATTCCTAAAAATGACTGGAGGAGTGAAGTCTCGCAAAGGATAGTATAGAGTCACTCTAAATTTGACCAAAAATACTAGACATGTTACTCTCAACAAAGGAATGCAACTAGAGGGATCCAACCATCAATCTTCATGTCACTGAACCAATGGATAACATGATCATTCTCTTTCCCTTCCCTGGTCCAAATAAAGAGATCTAGACTAGCCCAGACAATCCACCCACCGGGGGAATGAAAACAAATGTCTTAGATTGTAAGAGCACCCAGAGAGATAGAATATCGAACTACAGGATCCTTCAGTTATGGTCGATCCGGAAGTCTATACCCACATTAGAAAGCTTTCGTTTCCAACCTAATACGAGAAGAGGGAATCAGTGCATAGCTTTCACCGACCAAGACATGATCAACTTCTTGTTGTCCAATCAAAAAATTCAATGGTATTGGATGAGTCAGGTAAAAGTATTGAACCATCTATGTAACCCTAAGACTTCTTTCCTCCAAGAAAAAATGGAACCGATCGACCTATAATTATTCCTATTTTGTTTTTGAGAGACGATCTGAATTCATGGATTATCCATGACTAGATAAGTAGAAAAAAAATTTCATAGGTGTCAGAGTTTAAGAATAGGTTTCTGATGAATTATCTTCAGCCATCGATATATACCAGCAATAAAAAAATGGAAGGTTGCGAGGAGCTATTGTCCGATTCCTGTTTACCTAAAAATACGCTAAACAAATCGTTGTTAGAACTGACAAACAAAGTTTAATTTAATTATACTCTTAACTTTTCTACTCGAAGAATAGTGGTCGTAAGAGGTCGATCCACAGGGAGGCGATTGGAGTTGCATAAAAATTAAAACGTTCACTCGGATTCGAAATCGATTTTTGAATGATAGAAGAAAAAAAACATTACTTTGAGGATGTTAAATGATTCTCTGGTTCACCAGAGAATATTTTTTTTATTTAAAATTAATAAAAAGCATGTACTTAGATTCAAAGAATATTTATATATTTAACTAATCAAAGAAGAGCTTTGGCATAAATTAAAATGGATGAAAATATTGCTAGGAAGATTGAAGCCTGGAACATAGATTGCATGAGAGAAAATTTCATATATTGCATGAAAAAAAATTAAAAGATTGCATAAAAAGCAGAAATTAAACTGAACCTAGAACAAGGATTGCATGAAAGAGAAATGATAGATTTTATAAAAATAAATTGATTACAAAAGTAGAAATGAAGATTGGTAGCACCTTTCTTCTGCAAATAAAATAAAGAAAAGAAAATTGCATTTTCTCTCCCTTTCTCTCCCACAGTGGAACTTCAACATAAAATACTATTTCTTTTTTTTTTCTTTCTTCTTTCCAAGAACAGAGCATCTCTGTTCTTTGGCCCAACCGAACACACCTCCCCTATTTCTTTGGCCCTCCACCGAGCTCCCCTCTCCTCCTCTCGTCCTCCCCTTTTATAGATTGCCCCCACCCCTTGAAGCATGGAGAGGGGGAGGATGCGTGATTGCTGGGGCGGAATGCAAACGGCTGGATCGGACGAAAGAAGCTGCATGAGGGGCGCTGATTCGGGAAGGGGGCTGATCACGGACGCGGTGGAGGCTGGATCATCCGGTGACTGCGAGGAAGAATCACTGGATCAAGGGCTCCTTGTAGCTGCTGGGATCACGCACGGACGCGATGCAGGCGGAAGAAGAGGTGGAGGAGTTTCGGAATGGCTGGATGAAGGAGAATAATCCGGATTGGATCTGGGAACAGGATGCTTCACGGCTGGCCGCGGGATCACTGGGAGGAGCCGGGAGTGTGAAGAGGGCAGACGCAATCAACGGGGCTTCACGAGCGGCTGGGTCGCGGATGGAATCCGGAAGGCTGGGCGCGATGCTTGGATCACGCTTGCAGTCGGACGGGCGTGGGAGGCTGGGGATGCGGGGAACGTTGATTACGGACGGCTAGATCGTGCGAAGGAGATCACGGGATCACTGGGGCCCGTGGAAGAAGCAGACTCGGAGGCTTGAATGAAGCGTGGGATGCTGGGTCACGGAAGAGAGGAGAATGTGGATCCGGTGGATGGGGCTGGGAGGACAACGCGAGATCATTGCTCTTCCCTTTGACGTGGAAGAGGCGGATGTAGAGGCGGGGTGCAGCGTGGGATCACGGACGGACGCGTGATCGCCTGGGACGTTGATCACGGAAGAGCAAGCGAGACCTGATCTGGAAGGAAAGATGCTGGACCATTGCTCCTTCCCTCTTTTCGCACGAGCTAAGATGGTGCAGATTTGGGAAGGAAGCTGGGATCTTTGATTCGGATGAAGGGATCTGTTGTGTAGCCGTTGGGAAGGAATTTGGGAAGCCTCGGCTGAATGAAACGTTGGTTTGGGAGACGAACAGTTAGATGCTTCAATGGGAATGAGAAGATAGCCACTAATCGCTTGGGAGCAGCGGACGAATATGGAAGGCGGGCTGGGATCTCCACGTAGAGGGCTGAAGATGCATCGTGGACGATTACTGGCTGCGTTGGGCTCAAACCCAATGTTATTGGGTCTCTTGGATTACTTGCACTCAAACACAAATACAACGTTAATTAGTTAATTTTATCATTAATGATTAGCTATAATACTAATTAAGATGGTATGACGATTGCACTTTTGTACTCTCATCAGGAGCAAACAAACATTTTTTGAAAAACTCCGAAACGTCGTGGGTTTGAATCAAGTGAAAGCAGATTCGAGAAAAATACTGGAGCGCAACAGGTTTGATGCTCAAACAAAGGTTCGGGGCCCAACAGTAACTGCTCGCGCAACCGTGACTGCGGCATCCTAAGCCGCAGCTTAACTACAAGCTATAGGCTACCTTTGCAGCTAGAGTGCGGCTGCAGCAAGGTGCTGCAGTTGTGGCTTGACCGTGAGAGGCTGTGGCTCCTCTTGCGGCTGGCTGCAACTATCCCTGAATATGATCATTTGAATTTGCATCAGTCCCAACTACAGCTACTTACTCTACCCGTGTTCGTTGATTATGTTATTATCGGTCGATCGGGCTATACATCGCTGAAAGATAAGGAGGAAGCACCGGCGAGGGGGGAAGGGAAGGTTTTTGTAAGAAAGACAGAACATCTTGTGAGAGATGATCACAAGTGTTAACGGGCACCGGCCGGATCAAGTTGTTAACGGACAAGTGCCGTGCTAAAGAAGTCTCCGTTAGTGCCATGAAAGAGATTTATGTCCAACTTGATCTAGCCACAACCACAGGTGGTTTCCTAAACCACACTTAAGGAATGTGCAAGACGTGATGCGCGTGTGAAATGATCATGCATGATCTTGAGAACGTGCGGTAGCCTACCAAATGCGATCAACCTACATGCCCAAATTATCGGGCAACATGCATTGGCCTTCGCCTATACAATCTACTTTTAGGAAGACCTTTGAGATAAGTGCTCTAGAGCTCTAGCAGACCACTGTGTTGTCATGCCCAAAATTCTTTTCTATTTCCTATGTATCATTCTGACTTAAGCATCAAAGGGTCGCCCACTGGATACTCTTTGACAAAAAAAACTTTTTCATCTTTGCATTTCAGGCAGGAGCTCGATGATGGCCCAAAACCTAGGCGGAACCCCAACTTCCTAGGGCGGCTCCAGGTGTGCTGCCATCTGCATGCCTTGAGTAGCTTACCATCGAACCCTCCAGCAGTCTTTCCTGCTTGGTGCTTTGGCTGAATTGATTCTTGGTAGCAATACGTTGGTGCTAAAGGAAAGGCCCTTAATCCCATTATAGAAGATTTTTCTTCAAAAGGAAGATGACTCACTACCATGAAGTCTCAAAGAGCGCAACTAGCACCTTCTAACGCTCATCCAAGCATTCTAGAAGAATCTAACAACTTTTTATAGAGCCCTCAGAAGGCTCTACCTCTATCAGAACCGTAGGCATCACCAGCAGTTACAGTTGAGCAGTTTCAACTGCTCATGTAGCAGGTTCAAACGCTAACCATAGCTATCCAAAACCTGCAACAGTTGGCCACCAATCAACAATAACAACAGCAGGCTCGCAAGCCGAGCCATCAAGAAATTCTGGCATAGTCGGACCATCACTCCCCTCCTTGGAGCTTGGGGCAGACTCAGCATAGTCACCGTACCCATCCTCAAAGCCTAGGAAAGGCCCCAAATAGTCATCACTCCCATCCACAGTGTCTAGCACAAGATCCATAGTGCTGGTTCTCTGATTCCCCATCTTGGGAAGAGTTGGCATCCAGTCACTCCTCTTGGTCTAAGAGAGTCTCTAGGAGGGAGGCATATCTTGACTGCAAGTTCAATGAGATGGATGATGGCTTGAGGTCCTAAGGCAATACCAGGCCAAGCAAAGAGGGAAAGTGGAGTTCACCCTTGAACCCCAATTCTCGGCAATGATAATAGAGGAACATATCCCTCCTTGCTTCAAGATGCTGCAATTGGAGACTTACGATGGGACTACAGACCCATTGTATCACTTGGAGAGTTTTAAAGCTCTCATGTTACTCCAAGGAGCCATCGACGTGGTACTGTGTAGAGCCTTTCCAACCACATTGCTATTATCAAACTATATTACAATATTGGTGTGAATGTGCAAAAATTTTTACTGTACTGTAAAACTCAAAATCGCCTTTTTCCTCATCTTTTTAGAGTTGTAGGTTGTAGATTGTGTAGTACTTGGCTTGGCCATGGTTGTCTGGATATGATTGAGATCATAGGTGAAAGGAAGGAACAGACAGAGCATCATTGTTGCTAGTTGGATGAATAAATTTTTTGTAATTATACATGCTTGTTATTTGGTATGAATTGAGATCATTATTGTTTAGTGATATTGAGGTTATAATAAATTTTGAAGCCTAGCATATTCTCTAGGGCCTTGCCGTATGGAGCGTGCGACTATGTCACATAGCCGACCTGGGTGATGGATTTGGGGCGTGATAGAAGTGATATCAAAGTATTGCTTAAAGATCACTAGGGATTATGATAGAAGTGGTAGTAGAGCTTAAAGTTTTGATCACTCGGGACATGACTGAAGTAGCTGAAATGGATTAAGAGTTTAAGCTTAAGATCATTATGTTTGGTGATAAAATTTATATCGGGTTTGGTATACAATGAGTACAGAAGGGGTAGATGATTTATGTCTTTGACCATGATAAGAGAGGTTTGACCTAAGGTAAGTGTGGGAAGGTTAACCTTAGCATACCATATTAGGTTTTATCATACTATGTTTATTTGTTCATATGTTATTTAAATGACATGAAAGATCAAACTTGATATGGGTGTAGATGTGATAGCACTTTTACTTTTGCTACCAATTATTAGAGTGAAATTTAAGCATGGGTCTGTCATAGTATTGGTATAAGTTAAAAAAGATTTTTCATAGTATTGAGTAGATTATTCTTCGAGTTTGAATCTATATGTAAATTATATTTGGTATTGGCATTTTTGGACACTACAAATAGGTATATTTCTATTGGTAGATTTAATTTTACTTTTAAGGCCATATAGTATGCATATTATTAGAGAATTCTAGTAATTTGAATTTTTATATTTGGACCAAGCTACTAGATTTTTCTTATAACTGTTGGAGACTATTGGATGTGTTAAAATAAACTCAAGTCTAGTATTATGATTCGACCAGGGATCTATTTGCCATTGTTGATTAAGTTACTAGTAAAATAAAATAGTGATTAGAGACTTTGGTTTGGAGATTCTTGTATGAGGTATCGCATATAACATTGTCAATAGATGTTAGAAATCTTGGTCAAGGAAGATTGGGAGGTTACTAGAGTTAATTCTACTCATAGTGATATTGGCTCAAAGACTTCTAACCCATTCAATTTGGAGTAAATTCCATTAGAAGGAAAATCAATCTAGATTATCTAATTAAATTACTAATGGAATCTAGGGTTAACCCACTTTAAATTATACCTAGATATTTTGGATTCTAAAAAGATTGTGGAGATCATGTGGTGACCTTAAACTTGACTGATAGCTTAAGGATTAGTTATGATTAATATACTCTACATAAATTGAGGACAAGGAGATTTAGAGGTTCTTTTAGTTCTACTTGAAAATTTAAAATTTGAATTTTCTTAATCCCATGCAAAGTGATATTTTCATCGAAAATTATTTAACAACCTTAGAATATTTACTAAGTTAGATTAGAGTGCATAGCGAAAGTGTGGTGATTTGAGTTATTTTTTTGAACCTAGTTAGGAACATTAATTCTTTGATCTGAAAGTTATTATGGTAGACAATTGGAGTTAAGAAAGGAGAATGCCATTGATTCTTTGGCCACTGGAGGTAATTATGTAATTTTACTAATAGGTTCTCCTACTGCTGACAATTCTAAAGAGAATCTTGGGCATCTAAAATTTAGCATTAATGGATTGATGGTTTGTTGGTCTGGAATGTTGTGGCATAGATCTCCTTTTTCTAGCACCGATATTGTTATTCCATCAATTTGAAGGGGTTTGAGGTTTTCTAAAATAAAAGTCTTATTATTAAATCATGGGCGAAATTAAGAGAAGAAAGAGGGTTGTAGATCATGAAGAGCATTCGATGGTAAAGCTTTCTCCTATTTCTATTAAGCCATTTATGATTTCTATGTAGAATTAATCAAGAGCAATTAATTTCTTGGAAAAAGAATTATGGCATTTTAATCTAAATGTTGAGATGTTAGTCCTCTTTTAAAAGAGATCAAGAGAATTCAATAAGTATTGTGAATAGAAGGAATCAAGTTTTGAGATGCCTTAATCCTCTACATCTTCTTCTCTTTCCTTTTCGGTCCCAACGACACTAAGGTCGGTACACCATTGGAGGGGCACAAGCCAGAGGATTCTTGGACACTCCATGTCGATGTGTCCTCTATCCTAAACAAGAGTGGAGCCAGACTTATCCTTACAAATCTAAAAAGAGTTATTGTAGAGTGTGCGTTGCTTTTCAGCTTCCAGGCCTCAAACAATGAAGCAAAGTATGAGGCTCTCACCAGGTTAAAACTTACCCAAGAGCTTAGAGTTCAGCACTTGAAAGCCCTCACTGACTCCCAATTGGTCACTAGATAAGTTCGAGGAGACTTTAAACAATACTACTCATAATGAAGGGATCTAACTCTAAACCAACATACCAATACAGCAAAAGAAATGAAAATTCTTCAAATGCCCGAAGAGAGGATACATTATAAAGAAAAGAATGGGAAGCAATGAACCAACAGAAAAGATCAGGCAGGTCCTAATCCGGGGATCAATGTTAAGGGATGATGTTGGCACTAAGGCGAGCTCCCCTGCGATGGTGCGGTGCCTTCAAAGGGTCAAGGACATTTCTTTGACTTTTGAGGAGTTTGAAATCCTATAGATCCCGAGGTCAAAAAATGTTGGGGCTGACCTACTGTTAAACCTTGCCACCTCAAATTGTCCTGATCTTCACAAGATGACATATCTGGTAGTGCTTGACTGGCCGAGCATAAAGGAAGAACTAGCTCCTGTATTGCAGACCGATCTTAAATTTAGCTAGACGGATGTGCTCATGGAATTCCTTCAAGATGGGAAGCTCCAGAAAGATAGGAGAGAAGCTCAGTTGATGAGGAATCAAGCCGCAAGTTACATCCTACTAAAGGAAAAACTCTACAGGAGGTCATTTACTTTACCTTTCCTCTGTATCTTCAGCCATCCAAAGCTAAATATGCACTCTGGAAAGTCCACAAAGAAATTTGTGGAAATCATTTAGGGGGAAGAGCATTATCCTACAGTAAGGCTACTACTGGCCTAGTATTCAGAGGGATGTTGTT
The DNA here is from genome assembly GCF_051530095.1 of Phoenix dactylifera. NCBI lineage: Eukaryota > Viridiplantae > Streptophyta > Magnoliopsida > Arecales > Arecaceae > Phoenix > Phoenix dactylifera. The sequence goes on from NC_143191.1 coordinate 14,200,913, forward strand.
GGCTTCGCAAAGAAGTGTGACCAATGCCAAATATACATAAATGTCCAGCGGCAGCTGGCAGCACCGCTCATGCCGATTAGTGCTCCTTGGCCATATGCCTAGTAGGGGATAGATATCCTTGGATCGTTCCCTCAAGCGACTAGGAAAAGAAAGTTCTAATAGTCCCCATCGACAATGCTTACTTGAAGAGATTCTGCGTCAACTACAAATAGACCATCGTCTTACCTCAGTTGGGAACCTCCAGACGAAAAGGAGGCCGAAGTGACCAACTAAACTATCCTACAAGACCCAAAGATGTAGTTGGATAGAGTAAAGGGACTCTGTGTGGACGAGCTCCACAGCATTCTTTAGCCCTACCAAGTTATGCATCAGACTCCAACAAAAAAAACACCTTTCAACCTTACCTTTTGCATCGAGGCGGTAATTCCTATGGAGATCTGTCTACCCTCACTCGAGTGGACTCCTTGAATGAGCAGAGGAATTTGGACGACCTCCGATCTAGCCTCAACCCCTTTGAAGACACTAGGGAGCGGGTCTGCACTCACAGGGTTGTGTATCAATGACGAGTTGCCCGATATTACAACTCTCGAGTGAAAATCAATTTTTTTTAGCCTAGAGACCTATGGTTAGGAGAGCTAAAGTAGCACAACTGGCCGAATTAGGCAAGCTCTCACCAAACTGAGAAGATCCATATAGGATATCCAAGGGTGTATGACTTGGAACCTACCACCTTGAGCATCTAGATGGAATGCCCATACCTCGAACATAGAATTATGTCAATATTCGGATATATTATCAATAAGGCATATCAGTATACTTTGTAATCTAACTCATCAACGAAACTATTTTCTTTTGGCAAGAAACTTTATGAGTGTTTTAGGTTGGACTCTAAGCACAAAGTCGGGCACATCTTATAGCAACCATTGATGAAGACATCCTTAGACACAACAGATCGGACAACCTGTCCAACGTCCCCAACCTACAAGCCTTCGCGGCTAGAAAGTTTTCAGAAAAATTTCTGCAGAGGTCTACCTACCCTCGAGCCAAAGACTTGGGAGTGCTAACCGATCTCTTGAAGATGGGACAACCCAAGTACTAGCCCTAGGGTTGAAGATTTAGTATGCTAACCAACCTCTTTAAGTCGGAAAGACCTAAGTGGAGATACCGACCCCCGAGTCAAAGATTTGGCATGCTAATCGAACTCTCCAGGTTGGAAAAGCCTAAGTAGAGATATTGACCGCAGGCTAAAGACTTGGCAGGCTAACCGACCTCCTTAGGTTGAGATGGCCTAGTGGAGACACCAACCCTCAAGCTGAAGACTTGGCAAGCTAACCGGCCTCCCTAGGATGGGACGACCTAAGTGGAGAAACTAGCCACTTATTCAGTTAATCAATTCTCATCGAGATGGCAGTGGTTCTTTTTGATGAACCCTGCCCACAAATACTGCAAGTCACAACTGTGTCTGTGGGTGCAAAGCCCTCAAAGTTCTCCCGTGCTGAGTCCAAAATTTGGTGTGAGTTTGAGACTCGATCCTCAGAAAGGATTAAACCTAACCACTCATGAGGTAGCAGCACTTCGCACTCGCGGACATCACACATGGGCAAAAGGAGGAAAAAATAGAGAGCTAAGAAAAACCTGTGTTCATCAATTGCTTTAATTACAATGGTACCAGTTCATCAACAGGATACATTCATAAAAAGGGAGATATAAGATGCTACCATTCACATGAAGCAACAACCCATTAGGGCAGTTCAAAGGTAGCTGACCCTGCCAACTATAACATCCAGAAGGAGTTTGGCTCTTACCTCGCACTGCATCTCCCTTACAAGGTCGCATAGGAATCTTCAACCAAGTAGTCCTCGATGAAGACTCAACAACATCACATCTAGTCGCAGCCGAAAGCTTGCACTTCATTATCAGAGCAGTCTTCTTTCCGTTCTCTATGGTACATTGGGATGACTTGCAACTCCATCATGAGTTTGGAAACTCTAAGATCTACTTCCTCTACTTGGATCATAGCCATCTTCAACTCTGCCTCTGCCTCTGCCGCCTTATGATGGGTTGATGTCGCCTTCTTAGCAACTAGCCTACTTTGGAGAACTCCGAGTTCTGTCAATTGCTCCATGGTCTATCGATAGCTCGACCGGAATACTCTAGTATCCAAGCGACTCATCTTCTTTCTATGAAACAGAGACCAAGTGCAACGACATTTATCCTTAGAGAATTCAGTGTGGCATTGGATGTTTAAACCCCTTTTAACTCCAAGAGAAACCAGTGAAATAGCCTTGCAGACCATATATATCTTTACTTTGGTTCATCTAAAGAAGCTTAAGGCTCTTAACAGAACACTCTTGGAGTTTCATGCATGTTTTTTCCTGACTTAAGCCATACTAAGCCTTATTTGGGTTCAAGAAAAATCTAACGTGGTCATGGAAGTTTAAATGTGGCAGCATGCGCACAGAGCCATGCTGATGAATGGATACACAACAGCTTGTCACTGAGATGTGTCTAATTGTTCTATGTACACTGGTGTGTGGTAGTAATCACTCTTGCTCTGTAGACTGCAAAAGATCTTTTTGCTGCAATGGGATGATTTTTCTGTGTTAACAAGGCCTCACACGTCTCATTTTTGAAGGTAGCTATTTGAGTTTTCACAGATCGAAGAAATCCGACTCGTTTGTGAATTTAAGATCTTATTTGACAACTAGGCTTGGCTAAGACTTTCATAATGCTTAGGTCATGACAGAAATAGGCACATAAGGTTGTTGAGATAGTAATTATCATTCTCTTTTCTCAGAAAGAGGTAATAGGATTTACTGCTTCATTTCACCATAATAAAGCAAACCAAAAGTATGACCTGCTTATGAGACAGATCATAACAATTTCACAAAACAAGCATCAAAAGAAGCCTACAAATAAAATATCTAGAACCAATTTCAGATCAAATGTATAGAACAAGGTAAAGAAATTAAATCAAAAAGCAAAATCTCCCTGGTTTCCCTGATTGTTTTAATTGATAAGGAGAGGATTGTCGACAGAGTCCAGGAACCAAGTTTCAGGTCCTTAACTAAGTTCTTCACTTCAAGCCTTCCTCATTCATGGAAAGATGATTGATATAAGACTAGGAAATTGAGTTTCAAGTCTTCCATGAAGTGGAAACTAGGTGTTCACATCAAGCCTGCACGCCATACAAGATGAATTTTGAGATGCAGAAGAAAATTTTTTGTTATACACCATGTAACACATGATTGCAGTTACAAAATCTCAAAATTCTGGTGGATTTGAGTTTGGAAACGGACTTGGTTGCAGAGTATTGAACACATGATGGCATTTCCGACTCTCAAAATCCATTGTATCGGGCAGGCTCGAAGTAGAAAGCTAGATTCCACCATGGAAGGAAGCTAAGCCGCACCCCCTAACATGACTATGAGGACCCCAAATTTCAGGCTAATTGGAGCTACTAACAAAAAAACTTTCTGTTGTTGGTCTTTCTAACAAAAAAACTCTCTGTTGTTGTTGTTATTTTTTTTTTTTTCTTCCTGCCGTTGTTGGTGGCCTTTTTTTTTTTTTTTCTCTCTCTGTTGTTGTTGGCCTTCCGTTTTTTTTTTTTCTTCTTTTTTTTCTTCTTTTTGTGCGTGCGTCCGTGCGTGCGTGTCGAGACAAATCTCAATCACCACTACTACTGTGTGTGAAAGAGAGCTAAATTATGATGAGTACTACCCATCATGAACCAAATTCCTGGCTTTCCGTCACCAGTCGAGACAAATCTCAATCACCATTACTACTGAAAAGGACGCTTTACGTCCATATGCCGATATGCGTTGGCAAGGGAGCGCCTTGTTATATTAATTCACCCACCATCATCCACTCCCATGCGACTGTTATATTAATTCACCCACCAACATCCACTTGAACGCAAGAAGAAGACTTGTTTCTTTACTCCGTTGGTTCACAAATCACAGGACCGAGAATCATCCTTCCCCATTAGTTAACTCCGTAGAAGTTAAAAAGTTACAAGTTGCCAAAACGACGCTTTTAAGTGCAAGGGTCAGGTTCTTCATCATAACAAGAAAAAAATTCAAGGGTCAGGCTTTGTTTTTTTTAATTACTTCTCTATGGTTTGACCCTGGCTGATATTATTTAGCTCATGGACAAGGAAAACAGCACGTTAGGAGGCAATGACTTCAGGGCCATTGAAATGATAAAAGGCTTATCCATTTAACAAAATCACGTGAAAAGTAGGTGACCTTGAGTGCAGGGGCAAGCACTTCCTAGAGTCCAAACTTCCTGGTGAACCAAATAAAAACTCGTTTGATTCGTGAGAAAAAAAAAAAAAAAAAAGAGAGAGAGAAAGTACGATCAACAAAAAAAATTGAAAAATGACTCATATCTAGTTGAAATTTTTCAAAAATAAAGATAGAAAAGCAGCTTACTTATAAAAATAAAATTTCTACATTTCATAAAAAAAAAAAAACTCATATAAAATATAAAAAAGTCTAATTCTCATAGGCTGAAAATTAAGATATTTTTTTCAAAATTACCCTTAAGCTTTTAGATAGAATAGAATAAAATTTTTTCCTTTATTAAAAATATAATAGATATTTTATATATATTTTTTAAAAAATAAATACTCAAATCAAATATAAGCCTAACATGGCATTTTTTTTTCCCTAAATCAAACAAGTCCTAAATAAAAGTTGTTAGTTCCCTTTTACAAGTTATAATAATGGGAAACTTCATATCCTTCCAAACACAACCCAGCACCAATGACTTGGTTCACCAGATTATGAAGCTGTTTTGGGCTATAACATGTGGACTATATTTGACTAAGCACTTGGCATTCAGTAAGAATGAAAAAGAAGCATCACCTCTTTAAACTTCCTTCCCACAAAATTTTCCTTCAACAATAATTAAAGGGAAAGAAGGAAGAATCGTCATTCTATTTACGTTTGCTATAATTGTATATGGTAAAATAGCACAAGGGTGAACAATTTTGCCCACGTATCTTCGGAGAGCAACAAATGCTGCTGCTAAGCTGGAGCTGTACATGGCGAAACATCTCCTCTGGTATCATCTGGAGGCGTTCAATAGATCAAGGAGGGTTATCTTTCCAATGTTGTTGGGGTCGAGCTTGTTGAACTGGTTGCAGATTTGCAGTATGTCTCTCTCTCCAATCTTGCCCATCTCCTTGAGCTTGTATATCACAAACTCAGATTTACTGAGAAATCAGAACAGACAACATAAGACCGCATATCATCAAAGGAACCCTAAATGAACGCATAGCAACTACTGATGAGTTGTATAGTTGGAGCAAAATATTTTGTCTGTTAAGTCACAAAATCAGCATGCTAAAATTGACAGGAACACAATCAAAACCTGTTTTCAATCAGGTAATGTAAACCCTCTAACTACGAAACAAACTCCATCAAATTTCACCCATCTCATCTTGGAAATTCATTTTATGTGAACCAATGAGGCACCGGCAAAACAAAAAGGATCTAACTAACCAGCAGCATAGTTAAGTGAGAAGAAGATTTGGCCATGCCGGTTACCATTTTTCTGTTTTAGTTCAAGTGACATCCCAAACTGAGAAGCCAAGTCAAGTCGGCTCGCAAGAAAGAAAGTGCAATTACTCCCAAATGACATGCACAATTTAACAATCAACACATGATAAGATGAACATACATTAGTGGATCTTCATCAATTAATTTACATATGCAGATTTATTTTTTTATCTTTTTTCTAAGAAACCTGAAATTAGAAGTTGAGAATAAGAATGTACAACTAACAGGAACAAGCAAGTAGTAAAGCAACAATAAGCTTTTTACTAGTTAACACTTCATAATTTTTTCAGATGAAAATAGTCTAGGGGACAGGTAAGGACAGCTGGAGGTCCAACATAGATGAAGTTGTTTTGGCGAGTGGGTTCAGTACCAAAAGAGACATTAAATAGATCACCTAATATACTGAAAAAGAATAGCATAAACTCTCACTAGTCGTCAAGCATTGTACCATCCTTCAACCCTTTACACCATTCATTTTATATTTAACGTCATCAAGCTCATTACCATAAGTCAAGTATCTGCATCGTTGAAAATCTTGGCAAGATTGGAAATCAAACATAGAGAGACAAGGAGCATGACTAGTTTTCAGTCTTAGATTGCAAAGCGAAAATGCTGGTCAAATATCCTGCAAACTGCATGTATTACTGGTAACCTAGTTAGCGACCACTTCCAATGGCCAAGCACAAAATTTGAGGAACATGCAGTTGTTATTTCATCAAAGCTTATAAAGCTAAAAGAGATCGACCTTTAAAAAATGGGCATCAAATGGCATGAGACAATTGATGTGCTCATATACTTGTCATTAACTTGTCATTTATTTTCTTAACTTATTCTTGGTAGAAGCTAGATCCATGATTGATGACTATGAATTGCAACCATTGAGTTATTCTTAATATCCTTATTGCCTTTGATCCTTTTGAAGAGAGATAAGATCTTAAGGGACTTCACAAAAGGGCTACCTGTAAAAATGAATAGACCGCCCATCTTAATTGTCTAGCAAACCTATTCTAACATATAAAACCTCTTTTCATGCACATCCCACAAAATCAAGCATTCACTCTCCCATCTCATCGTTTGTTTTCCTAAATTATGTTTTGGCTACAGACTAGGAATGAACCTTTTCCACAAAAGAAAACTATTAGGATACTGAGCCTCAGAAGAATGTAGCTTTAATAGAAATAACCCAGATGGTCTTCCAATCCCAGAATTGTTTACCCTAGCAGCTCATTTCCAAACATTCACCTGTATTTCTGCTCTGAGAAAAAGATGAGAGGAGGACATCCAACATCATATAATTAACAAAGACAATTGATAGCACAATAAATTAGTTTCAATGTGCCAAAACTTCAATTTTTTCAGTCCATATGTCCACTTTCTTGTTTAGTAGTCTTAATTAATAATGAGACACTCCATATACTGCCAATAGCCCTAGATTTGCCTCCAAACTGAACAGAAGTTTGTTCAATTAAATTTATGGAGGACATATACCAGAAATAAAGCAAATGGTTCAGACATACTCTGTAGCCTCTAAACATGTAAAAATTCTTGATACTTGCGACAAGAAACTCCTTCACATCCAAAATAATCTATGAACTGGAGATCCTTCACACTGATTGCAAAATTTTGTTGGCTTTATATAATCTGCATATTCTTTGTCCATGAACTCAATTCATCTCCATATATCTTGTATGAAATTCGATTTCATATACTATATGCAGCTAGGATTATGTATCGAATCCCCCACCAATTTTCGTAGCCTTCCTCCATGGCTTTCACTTTGGCATTGAACCCATTAATAAACAATTAGTACCCTATGATCTGTGAATAACTAACGACAAAAGGCCTCTTGTATCAAAACCTGCAAGTATTTTTCAAATACCAGGTCCTTTAAAAAAATTCAAACATGAAGTCTGAGCCACCTGCCTTGCCAAAATCATCTATAGCCCCCTTGACTAACTCAGATCATGTCTCCATCAACCTAAGCTTCTATTTCTGCACTATGACTCCATCCTCTCTATTTTATCATACATCAAACAAACACCTTTCTAGTCTCTCATCCTTTTAGCATCCACCTTCATTCTGGCAAACTCATAATTCTCGTAACATACTGGTTTAATTACACTCAAGCAAAGTTTAACTGAAATTTGAAAACCCAATAACTGTTCCAAAGATCAGATTTTCATGCATGTATTCTACATATATTGCAAAATCTGAATCATCTTATTATTCTATTGAGTACTAAAGTTAATATATATTATAATATGTTGCTTTAGAGCTTCCGTTGGTGGCCAATTTTGATTGAGGCTTCAAATATTCAACTATTGCCACTTAATTTACATTTTCCTATACCAAGTTTACTTAAACAAACTTCTAGACTCCTGCACAAAGTATTCCTCCATAATTAAAGCTACCAATGCCATCTACATGACTAATACCATACCAGATGATGCAAAATGGACTACCATACAAAAAATACAATTTGGCTTAGCTAAAAGGTCAATGTCACATCCAATTGTTAGTACTTTTCACTAGTGTCATACACCAATAACATCAAATTCAATTTATTCTTCATTATCTCAAGATTGCGGGAACAAATCATAAAAGCAATGCTAGACGCCAACAAGATCTCTGGGTAGAGAAATGCCATTTTGTTTTCTCAAGCCAAAATTGTCCTCTCAATCACAGGAACACGGAGAAGAAATTTAATTCTATATATTGCTTGAGTTAGTTGTTGCAATATTTGTTTGCATTAACATTGATAAATAAAAGGGTGTGGGAAGGTTTCATAAAAGCATGCCTGTTAAGGAAGCAATAACAGGGTTTGAACTCCTGAATACTAGGGGTATTCATGTCTTAGTGTATCCTTGCTGTGTTTTCAAGACAAGAGAATAATTTGGACAGTTAAAACATAATTAAAGGGGAATAAAAGCAGGGGAAGAATGATTGGGACAAAAAGAAAAAGAAAAGGGCCTAAAAATCTAAGGATAAGAAAGAGGAGCTCACCACAAGAAGGCACATGGAGTCTGCTATAGAAAACAAAATGTGACCATATGATAGTACATGTGAGCTCGCAAGCAATTATAAAATCCAATCTTTGAAGGCCATTAAAATTTAACTTTCAAACTTAGTTACCAAAGCAGATACAGTTGTGGAAGTGCATGTATAGGAAAGCAGCTCTCATGAAATAATAAAAATTGCTTAGGAATAAGGTGCAGGAATGAGTTTCTTAGGAGATTTCGAAGCAAATGTGACACCCTAAGTGAAAAATTCCATCTGCTAGGCCTTCAACGAAATATGGAGTCTTTTGTAATTTTACTTAAATTATAACTCATATTTACTGTAGAACTATACTATGGAACACTAACTTGGATCAAGAGGCTGCAAACACAACCCATGCTGAATTTGATTCCCAGTCATATGTCTTTCGATGCATCATTCTTTCATAAAATGAAAGAATAGGACTAGGAAGCAAGAGGAGATAAAAATGAAGATTACTATTTTGTGCGGTGTATGCAGCAACATATGCTGATGTACTCCTCTAATTGTACACATTGTTCATATGTGATCAAACTGCATACCGGCCAAAAGAGAGTTCTCTTATCATTGTGCAACTGTATACATGACCCCCTTAGCATTTGTCCACATATGTGGTCCACTCTTATGTGAGCCATGGATGGAACTAGTTCGAGCCAATGACTTGATTGGATGTGTTTCAAGCTTGCTAGATATGGGTATTATTGATGATGTTAAAATAGTAATTATGTTATAATTATTGATATAAGGTATTACATACTAACTCATAAGCACTAATTATTAGTTATAATTGTTATTAATTTTGGTATTGTTTCTTTAAAAAATATTACTACCACTATTTTTTGTATTTAACATTTTTTAATAGTTTTTCTTCTAAGTGGAAGGGTAGGACCTAAGCCCACCCAACATATTTTCATATAGCTAACAAATAGGATATTAACTGCATATGTGACCCACATACTATGCAGTCCCTTGACCACCCACATGCCATAGCCAAGTTTAATTTATTATTGATATCATTTGATAAATACACTCTCTAAGACAGATTTGGAGATGCACTTCTATCCCTTTTAGCAAGAACTGAATGAAGTGGGATATTTTTATTCAAGATAGGAGTATTTACAATGGTGAGAAGAGGAAGAGCTATCAAGAAAAACAACCTAGAGGCTCACAAATAGCAAGGTACCCAAGGAGTTATGTTTAATAATAATATTAGAACGTATCTACTCCTTGACAGATTATTTCTCTTGGTGGTTGCCAATGGAAATGTTTGTCCATCCTCATATTGAAGTGCAGTCACAATAAGAAAAGGAGATGATATTTTCATTTCTATCAATGTGTCATTATTACTATTAGTGCTTGTCTGAATTTGAACATTTCTAGACAAGGTTGTATAATTACAGTCAACTTTAAACTAGAAAAACAACCATAGGTTCTCTTAATCTCCAAAGTGTGAAGTGAGGGAGAAAATGAAATAAGATTATAGCTGCTTACCTATGTCGTGCCAACTTGGGACTGGCATGGCACATGTTGTGCCATGTTGTGCCAGTAATTGGCATACCTAGCATGCTAGAATGGTACATGTTATGTCATGTTGTGCCAATAATTGCCATCCCTAGCATGCCTGATACTGCAGCCTGCCAAGCACTAGCATGCAGGTTGCCATGTACTGGACTGCCACATGAACCATGCTATAATCCACCGAGAATAGTAAGCCAAACGTATAAGAGAAAAAAAAATCATGACTTGCAATCTAGAACTGCTAAAGTCCCTAAAAAGCAAATAAAACAGCCTCGACCTGAGATGACCCAACTCAAATTTATCCCTCCTTTCAGCCAAAGCAACTTTATTAAGGATAAACAAGGTCAGCTGGGACTTCAGGTGCAACAGGAATTTCAGAAGCAAAATTAGGGGTGGGAATGCTTAACTGTTTAACCCGTTTAACTTATTTCAACCTGTCATAGATCGAGCTAGATTACATGTTTAACAAAATGGTCAGGTTTAGCTCTGACTTTTTGATTTATTTAATAAATATGTCGGATTTGGATTGACAGATTTTTTTATTTATCATGTATCTGACCTGACCCATATCTTGTTCGACCTGACCCAATTACCAACCCTAAGCAAAATATAAAAGAACTAGATTTAGTAGAGAAGAAGAGGGCTTAGTTATTGACTGGAATAATCTAGATACAAGGAACTGCATTTATAGAGATATATGAGCAAAGCATAAGATAGTATTTTTCAGGAGGCTCCAAACTGCTTGACATGCCAAGGCTCTAGTTCCCAATCTTTACAGAAGGAAGAGACAATTCTAACATCCCTCTATTAGCCTTCCTACTCAACTTTTTATGAGATTTTTCTGTTAAAAAAAAGTACATAAAGTGACATTTAGGCTTCAAAAACATTAAATGCTCCTTCCTATCTTTTGACTATCTAAAATCATGAATTAACTTCAAAAGGGGCAAAAAGGCTGTTAACTGCAATTAGTAATTTTCTTATTGTCCCTTTGTCCCTGAATCCTCATTGCAAAAGCTCATTTGGCAGAATAACTTGGAATAATGTGGTATTCCACTCTTATTCTATGATAAGCGACAAGCAGACAGACCTTTGGATCAAACCAAAAAATGTCCAAACCAAAGCCATATGTTCCACTCTAACAAATATTTTTAAATTGTTTTAAACCTGTAAGTCATTTGTTATTTACCTTTGTCTTTTCAAGTCTTTCAAGCTAGCATGATACTCTTAATCAGGTTAATCATTTTGCTTTTATTAGGGTATCTAGAGAATGTTCACTGTAACTACCACATCAGACATCTTCATTATGCTTATTTATGGACACAAAACTGCCTTATTACTGAAGACTCCAACCCATACGACGTTTGGTATTATTAGAATGACCAAAGACTATAGTAGATAAAGGCTGATAGTGATCAAGTATTTCAACTTGCAGTAGCTAGAGACTTAAAAGATAACTTGTAAAATGGTTAA